>NC_053155.1:26487721-26787721 GCF_016835505.1 Polypterus senegalus | reverse complement strand
GTGCCAGCAATCCTCCATAACAGCCGGACGTAGAACGAGCACCAGCAGTACAGACACCAACGCACTTAGTCCACTCCAAATTATTTTCGGATATAAAAGTATCAAGGATCTTGAAAAAGTATTGAGCCTTAGCACCAGCAGTCATACTTTTATAAAAGAGTTCTTCTACAAAGTTATTACCATCTATAAACCGTACATAGCAAATCAAGTGAGCATCGTTATTTTTATATGTGGCCTCATCCAGAGGCAACCCAAATTCCTTCCCTTTTATTTTTTGAATTAATTGATCATTGAGGTCCTCCACTTTGTGCTGTATTTGTGATTGGACAAAAGCACTTTTGAAAGCAGCTTCCCAGGAGACTCACCGATCACAATGTTCACCATATCTACAGCAGCCAGCCGGTAGAATGAGTTCTTCTGCGATGGTATGAGGCTTCTTATATTTTGCGATTCTATGTGCCATCTTCTAAGATCCTAGCAAAGTATAGATGGTCAACCCTTCATCTCACTTTAGCTGGAAGAATTAACATCGTTAAGATGAATATCCTTCCGAAGCTTCTTTTTTGTATTTCAAAACATTCCAATATACATCAATAAATCGTATTTTAAGAAATTAGACTCAACCATAACCTCATTTATTAGGAATTCAAAACATCCACATATCCAAAGGGCGACCCTACAAAGACCTAAGGCAGAAGGTGGCATGGCTCTACCTAACTTTCAGTTTTATTACTGGGCAGCAAACATACAAGCTATAAAAACCTGGACACAAACAGATGAACATATACAGGCTTGGTCCGCAATAGAAACACAATCCTGCAGTACTTCTTTATATTCTTTGCTTTGTGCCCCAGTAAATGCAAGTTATCAAAAATATACTAACAACCCAATTGTGCTTCACTCACTCAGAATATGGAACCAATGTAGTAAGCATTTTAAGATAAAGAAGCTTTTATCTGTGGCACCTCTGCACGAGAACTACCTCTTTCAACCCTCGCAAACATATGCAGTTTTTAATATCTGGAAAACATTTGGGATTAAATCACTTAGAGATCTGTCCATAGACAACGTCTTTGCATCCTACGAACAAATACATTCCAAATTTAACTTTCCAGCAACACTACCTTCAAATTAGAAACTTAGATTTTCAACACCTCCCACCTACTTCTTTTCCAGAACAAATATTGAACCACCTTGAGGACTCAGACAGCACTTCTGCAATATATAAAAACATTTTAATGTCCCTCCCTTTCAAAGATCCAAGAGGGCAATGCGAAAAGGATCTCTCACTCAGAATCTCAGAACAGGAGTGGAAGGCAGCAATGCTCAGAATTCACTCGAGCTCCATATGCACAAAGCATACAATAATTAAACTCAAAATTATATATCGAGCGCATCTGTCTAACCTTAAACTGTTCAAAATGTTTCCAGGGCAAGAGACAACCTGCGAACATTGCAATCGAGCTCCAGCCTCACTGGGTCACATGTTTTGGGCCTGCACCAAATTAACATCATTCTGGACCAAAATCTTTAAATGCCTATCAGACAGCCTTGGTGTCACAATCCCTCCTAATCCACTAACAGGTGTGTTTGGTGGGCTCACAGAGGGGCTTAAAGTGGAGAAGGACAAACAAACTGTGATCGCCTTCACTACACAATTGGCACGCAGACTTATTTTGCTAAACTGGAAGAATCCTAACTCTCCTCTGTTAAGTCAGTGGGTTACTGATGTCTTATATTATTTGAAATTGGAAAAAATAAAATTCTCACTTAGAGGATCTGTGCAGAAAATTTTCAAAACCTGGCAGGATCTAATCAATAACATTTTAGATTAAGCTCTTAAAGCACTGAGGAAGCAGATTTCCTCCCTATTTGTATTTCTTCTCCATTTATCTTTATTCACTTATTAATTCATCTATTTACTTATTGTTACTAGCTTTAATTTTTACTCTGCTGGCCATGCTCTCTCTCTCAGGGGTGGGGGTTGATCTGTTTTCGACCCTATTTTTGTTAAAAATGATCTATTTTTATGGAATATTGTGTGATTTCAATTAAATCAATAAACAAATACAGATCCTAGCAAAGCATTGCTTGGTATTGATGTCTGCTTATAAAAACTACCCTTTTGTTGATTTAGCTCTTTTAACTTTCTGGTAAAGTAATCACGAGATTCACTAACCATGCTGGGATGATTGGTTTCTAAATGGCGTTTCAGCTTACTTGGTAGCATGCACTCTGGTGCCAGAACTTTCAAACACAGTACACATTGCAGCCTCTCTTTACCATTGACTTCTGTAGACATAAAATCAAAGTCCAAATAACTGTCATCATATTTTCAATATTTGCACTTTTTCACACTCTAGCTGACGGTGTACCCTCTTTATTTTCACTCTCACAACGCTTATTATTGTTTAGAAAAAAACGATCCATCCATCCAACCCGCTATATCCTAACTACAAGGTCACAGGGGTCTGCTGGAGCCAATCCCAGCCAACACAGGGTGCAAGGCAGGAAACAAACCCTGGGCAGAGCACCAACCCACCACAGGGCACACACTAGGGACAATTTAGGATCGCCAATGCATGTAACCTGCATGTCTTTGGACTGTGGGAGGAAACCAGATTACCCGTAGGAAACCCACAGATCCATTTTTAAAAATACATACAAGAAGAAATACTTCAAAAACTTCACTTGACTTAATCACAACAATATTCAGTCGATACAATCTCCGAAAACGAATTCAACTCTAAGACCGTGTGAAACCAACAGCTATTTATATACGAACACAAAGTACAGAGAAAGTTCCACAAACCACTAAAACAATCGATAAACTTAATTATTGTAGAGCGACATCTAGTAGCCATTTGTAAAGGCTTCCGCAAACAGTTATTACTAAGTGAGTTATTGGTTTGCACCAGGTCCACCAGATGTTGCGTCCTATCACAATGAATTGAAAATAGAAATAAAATTATGAGAATTTTGTAAAATGTCATGGCCAACACTTTGGAACCACTGGGGTAATGGTTTGTTTTTCGCTAATTGGAGACCATGTAAATGGCCATATACAGAAGGAACAAGCTTAGCAGAATTTTTTTGCTTTGCGCCTTTCCCCACCATAGCCAATCCCAAACTTGAAACCTGAGTATGAGATGACGATATGCTGATTACGTTTTGAGGTAAATTGTGCAAGAGAAAGAGTGAATTTCCCCTTGGGATTAATAAAGTATCTATCTATCTATCTATCTATCTATCTATCTATCTATCTATCTATCTATCTATCTATCTATCTATCTATCTATCTATCTATCTATTATATAGTTCCCTTCCTGTCTATCTATCTATCTACAGTATCTATCTATTATATAGTGCTCTTCCTGTATATCTATCTATCTAGAGCGACCCTCAAATAACAACAACAACAACAACATTTATTTATATAGCACATTTTCATACAAACAGTAGCTCAAAGTGATTTACATATTAAAGAATAGAAAAATAAAAGACACAATAAGAAAACAAAATAAATCAACATTAATTAACATCGAATAAGAGTAAGGTTCAATGGCCAGGGGACAGAAAAAACAAAAACTCCAGACGGCTAAGGAAAAAAATAAAATCTGTAGGGATTCCAGACCATGAGACCGCCCAGTCCCCTCTGGGCATTCTACCTAACATAAATGAAACAGTCCTCTTTGGATTTAGGGTTTTCACGGAAGGGCTTGATGATGATGATGGTCACGTAGACGTCTGCCTTTTAATCCGTCCATCATTGTTGGAGCATCATGAAGCTTTGAGTAGGTGGTGGCCTGCGCCACCACCACAAAGAAACCGGAAAAAGAACCAGAAAAGAGAGTAGGGGTCAGTATGGATTTTAGAGCCACCATGAATAGTTATTTTGAGGAGATTGAACATATAGAGTATCAGGATTAAGTTAAATTAAGTTAAATTGAAGTTATAGAAAGGCCATGTTAAAGTAAATACCGTAATTCTGTAACTAATTATGAATTCTTCTTGTCAATTGCTATCGTAATGACCTGTTTTACAATCAGAGAGATGTTTCAACCCAAGAAACCAGTCCGTGCAAGCACATTGCTGTTAAGCTTTAAACATGCACGCATTTTGAGAGATTTGTTTATGTTGCAATGATGTCCATTGCATAGATAGCCACACAGTGAAAATATTTGCTTGACAAGTGCCTGTAATGTATACCGCTCGATCCTAACACAGACACTTCACAGATAGTCACCAATTCTCATGAACATCATTCGGATGTCACACACAAACGTCCTAAACACGAATGGCACGTTGAACCATGGAGCTGAGAGGGGCTGCACCACTTTATCTGTACTCACCCTTCACCCTTCATGTGATATTTCTGTCATTGTACTGCACTGGCTGACAAAATCACTAGGCGTGTATTATTGTCATCCTCAAAATCGTTTACCAGCTCTCTCCACTGTAGACA
The DNA here is from genome assembly GCF_016835505.1 of Polypterus senegalus. Taxonomy (NCBI): domain Eukaryota; kingdom Metazoa; phylum Chordata; class Cladistia; order Polypteriformes; family Polypteridae; genus Polypterus; species Polypterus senegalus. The sequence continues at coordinate 26,783,256 of NC_053155.1, read as the reverse complement.
CTCATCAATTCAGCTCTTCTTAAATCTCTGCTATTCCTGGAGTCAATAACTTCCTTTTTTTTACAGATCTAATTATCAGAGTAAAATATGTTTTATGGAAAACTTTTTAATTGGCTGCTTCTTTAAAGTCTTTCTATCATACCTTTAGGAATGACAGGTTAATCAGCAAGATAGCATCAGTAATTTACCAGCATTACAATAAAAAAAACATAACTAGCAAATGTGTGTGTATGCGGATCATCATTTTTGTTGGAATAAACTGTAATTAAATGTCATAGTTTTTCACAGATCAATTAAGAACACAAAATCCATTAATATCAGCTCATGTTTCTTGCCTGTCAGTTTTAGACAGACTACCTTGCCAGTTTGTATATCATTTATGATTTTACTTCTTTTATTTATTGTGTACCTCTCACCGCGATCACTTGTGGTCACTGTCCCCCATGTGTGTCCTCAAAGCCGACTCTAACATTTTCTTGTTTTAGGATGAAATGCCACCCACTGAGTTTGGAGGAATTTACCAGAACTTGAGCAGATCAGATGTTTCTACACACTGTAAAATTCCTTTTGTCACTGCAGTCAGCAGTTCTATCACCAATGAAGAGAAGTGTGCCAGGACTTCTCTCATCAAACAATAGTCAATTCCTCAGAATGACAAAGTGAAAACAGGATTTTAGAAATGTATGCAAATGTATTAAGACCATTTAAATTCGGCTTTGGTGAACCCAATTCTGTTGATCATCATTGAGATGTTTGGAGCCCACCTGTGGTCAGTTCGATTGAACTAGATGATTACGAAAAGCACAAGCCTATCTATAGAGAGTCCCACAGTTGAACAAAACCCAAGCCGTAAAGTGAAAGGAATTACCTGCAGAGCTTAGAGACAGGATTCTGTTGAGGCACAGATTGTGGGAAAAGTGTCAAAACAATCCTGCAGCACTGATGGTTCCCAAGAACACAGTGGCCTCCATATTTTTTAATGGAATAACTTTGGAACAACCACAACTCTTCCTACACTTAGCGACTTGGCCAAACTGAGCGATCATAAGAGAAGAGCCATAGTAAGAGAATGAACCAAGAACATGGTAGTCACTCTGGTTGAGTTCCAAAGAACCTGTGTGGAGATGGGAGAAACTTCCAGAAAGACAACCACCACTGGAGTGCTCCACTAATCTGGGCTTCAGAGTTGCCAGACAACAAACCATGAGAAACAAGATTCTCTGTTCTTTGGAAACCAAGAATGACCAGTTTGGTCTCAGTTTGAAGCGTCACGTCTAAAGAATATCAATCACCACTCATTAACTGTGCAGTACAACTCAAATGTTGAAGTCTTGTGGTGGCAGCATCATGGTTGTTCTCTGCACATGGTTGACAAGACAAGATCAAGAGAAAATTGAATCGAGCAAAATATAGCGATATCCTTAATGAAAACCTGTTCCAGAGTGTTTTGGACCTCAGACTGGGCTGAAGATTCATCTTCTAACAGGGGAATAACCTTAACACTAGAATCCCTGAAGCTTACGAAAATACTTGCAATGACAGACCACCTTAAATTCCCTCGCACCTCTCCATTAGCGTCTTTTGTTTTGCAAATGTGTTAATCAGCACAAGCAGCAAGCAGCCTGCTATCCCATCCCTGACTGAAGCAGCTGAAGTCAATTCAGATGCAAAATCCTCAGAGCTGAAGTCTCTTTATCTGGGAGTGAGGTGTCTGAAATTGCATGGGGTAAATGATATATATCGTTATTTGGAATACATACATTTCAAGCGTGTTCCGAGTCTACAACGATCTGTGAAAATGTAGGATGATGGGAAATGCGAGGCAAGAAATGTTGAACACATACCTAAAACAGAAACTTTTTTCATGTTATAGTAATTGACAAAATGTTGACGTGAAGTGTATAATGTGTCAAGACTGAAGTCCAAATATCAAATAAACACTTTCACAAAAGGTATAACAAAACAAGTGTGCTTTTATTCAAGAATACAGCCGAAGAAAAAGAAATGATTCAATTTATACGTTATTGGCAATGTGGTAAAACCTGAAGCCCAACTATCAGTTGATACAAAGTAGAGACGTCTGCTTGGCTGGTGTCGAGGTAAGAACTGCTGTCTCGTAATCAAGAGGTTGCGGGTTCGAACTTGGGTCTTCCTCACATTTACCATTTTGAGTAGTGAGCCGCTGTTATTGTTACTATTATATAATAAACTAGCAAAATACCCGCGCTTCGCAGCGGAGAAGTAGTGTGTTAAAGAAGCAATGAAAAGAAAAGGAAACATTTTGAAAATAACGTAACCTGATTGTCAATGTAATTGTTTTGTCACTGTTGTGAGTGATGAGTGTTGTTGTCATATATATATATATTTACACACACACACATAAACATATATATATATATACATATCTATACATATAAACATATATACATACATATATATCTACATATATACACACACACATATATAAACATATATATACATATACATACATATCTACATATATACACACACAGCTATTTCGTATCAGTGCAATACGCTGTTTGTTAAAACGGTTGACTCCCGCTCTTACGTGCAATAACAAATCAAATCATTCAGTTGTCTTTGCTCATATGTCATTTTAGAGCTGGACGCCTGGCATCTTTTTTTTGGCCACAAGTTCGTTTCTGTTTGCTGTGAGATTCTGTGTTGTGGAGATTCTCAGGATGGATTGCAGGTGCTCATCAGTGAGGCGACTCCTGTGTGCTGTTTTGTTAGTCTTTATCATTGAGAAGAGCTTCTCACACAGATATGTGCTACCAAACATGTACAAGGTTCGAGCCGCATGTAGACGGACTTTTTTTGTTCATCAAAGTCACCAAAGCGCCGTGCAAACTCAGTGCGCAGTGCGCTCAGTTTATCAGCAAAGTGCGTATTTGGGAACACCGTAGTGACGACTTGGCTTAACAGTACTTGGCAACAGGGAAAGTGGGGCAAGGTGAACTGGTGCATTTGTGTCTCCCATAAAAGCAGCTTCACTTGAAATCACTTTGTGATTGTGCACGGGTTAAAGCGTCCGCTGAAGTGTCAGATTCTTATTTAATTATGCTGTTTTCTGTATCTTCTGAATTGCATTCAGGTTACCCTGATGCAAGGCAGCTGAAGCGCTGCATTATGGGATCTGTAGTTTATTGTGTTACCAGCGCTTCATATACCCGGGCTTTAATAACAATAATACAGTATATAAAATGATCTCGGGCGGATATAATTACACGCGGGCGGATGTGGCCCGCGCCCTTGAGTTTGACACATATGGACTAAATAGAACTTGAAAAGATATATTTTTCAAATGTGATCGCGCAATTCAGATAGAGTTGACGCGCACTACAGCCTGCATGCCTCAATAAGTCATCCTCCCTTGCCCTTACTTTTTTACCGTTCATCTAATGAATACACTGAGTATGGCTTTACCAAAACAATCATTGATGGCGAATAAAGTATCCATTATTCGAGTATGTAGAGCAGGATATATATATATACATATATATATATATACCCGCGTATCGCAGCGGAGAAGTAGTGTGTTAAAAAAGGTAGAAAAAGAAAAGGGAACATTTTAAAAATAACGTAACATGACTGTCAATATACAGTATTTGTTTTGTGAGTGTTACTGAGTGTTGCTGTCATCAAGGATTTGATTATCATTATTTCTTTCAATCAGGTTCGTATTTGTAGGATGTGTTGTGTTCAAGTTACATTCCGTGTTTGTCAATCGTTGTAAAGATGACAGGTTTCATTCATCGATTCGTTTCTTACTGCATCAATAAACAGCTCGTCTTCTTCTTTATCTGAGACCTGACACACTGCATGCACGGGTTTTTTTTACACTGTCTTCCTTTAGCGGGACATTGACTTTTTCCACCGTGTGCTTTGTTTCCGCAGTAGCTGGATTTATGAATATGCTTATCAGACGCTTCATATTTTTGCTGCCTTTTCAATTGTGTAATTCGGTTTTTGTTCAGCACTCTTTGGAACTGTTGCTTTTATCTGTGCACTGCGCCAGTTCACGTGAGCCACTCGGTGTACATGCATCGAAGGTTCCCAGCTGTGCTGGTGCCATCTCCTGCTATGTCCATGGCTGTATTTAATGTTACCTTAGTCCTGGCACTTAAAACTTTCTCTCGCAGTTTCGCTGAGTTTGTGCCAAACACCACGCTGACCATCTCATCTTCCTCTCCATAAGCACAGTCCTTCACCCGTGAATATTTACCCGTGGCAGTTTGCTATTGGATTGCCGCTGACGGACATCCTTATATGGGCAGGCACTAAATTACAAACGCCAGCGACAGCCTGTCTATGAACTTAATTTAAAGTGTAGGTTTACATCGTGCTTTGTTTCCGAAGTAGCAGAACTCATCAATATGGTTGTATATGTCACTCGCTCGCTTCTTATTGTTTCGCTGCCTTCTCAATTATATAATGCATGTTTTCTTCAGCGCTTTTTGAGGTCTTCCTGGTTTTCTATGTACTGCGTGATTACGTGGGAGGCGTGATGATGTTACACGAAACTCCCCCACGGCGTTCAAGCTCATCTCCATTACAGTAAATGGAGAAAAACAGCTTCCAGTTATGACCATTACGCGTAGAATTTCGATATAAAACCTGCCCAACTTTTGTAAGGAAGCTGTAAGGAATGAACCTGCCAAATTTCAGCCTTCCACCCACACGGGAAGTTGGAGAATTAGTGATGAGTCAGTGAGTGAGTGAGTGAGTGAGTGAGTGAGTGAGTGAGTGAGTGAGTGAGGGCTTTGCCTTTTATTAGTATAGATACATATATTTGATTTGAGTTTGTAACATTTATGGTACTTGTAAAAGAGCTAAAGGGATAAAGGCAGGCACACACACATGCAGCTCAATCACTTCTTCTTGGTGTCTTGTTGATCAATCAGACACCGTAGTGTCTATGGCGGATGTTACCTTTCTTCGCACACGGACATTCACATCTTTTGATCTAAAATCATATTATGAATATACATCCTTGAATGAAAATTTTATCTGATGGTTATAACTCAGGCAATTGGAAATTAGTACCAGAAACAAAAGGGTCCCATATCCAGTTTCAACAAATTGGCTACTGTGTAATTTAAATTGTTTACAAAAATTAAGAGGAAGGCAAATATAAGCAAATCCATACCATAATAAGAAGGAAAATCATTTCAGTAAAGGATGCATGGATGGAAGGGAGATGTTTAGAAGTTGAGATGATGGCCCTGGACCTTAGATGTCTCTCCCACTTTTGTTGTACCACTGACTGTCTCATTTCTTATTCTATACACTTTTGTAACTCCACACTTCCATCTCAGCTTTGTCATTTCTGCCACCTCTCACTTCTTCTTCGGTGCTCTCTTTACTACTCATGTCTCATTGCTGCTCTTACCACTGTCTTAAAAACCTGACCATTATCCTTCGCCTTAACTCTTGAATCACACAATACTCCTGATACCTTCTTCCAATCGTTCCATCCACACTGCACTCTATTGGTTATCTCTACATCTAGTTTTCCATTTCGGCTTACCACTGATCCTCGATATTAATATTTATCCACTCTTCTCAACAGCTCTCCCTACAGGCTAACTTCTAAAATCTGATCATCATTAAACTTCTTATATTCTGTCTTCTTCTTCCTATTTACCTTCAGTTATCTATCTTCCAAAGCCCTTCTCCATTCTTCCACCTTCCTCTCCACTTCCTTTTTTCTGGTGCTACACAACACAATCTCATCAGCACAAAGCCTGCACCGGGGGGATTGGCCTTTAACCACATGACTCAACACATCCATAACCACATCAAAGACGTAAGGCCTGCAAGAAGACCCCTGGTGGCCTTATCTGTTACCCCAACCCTGCTTTTAACCTGAGTCCTCACTCTTTCCTGGATTATCCTCTGGATCTTCTTTCTCTCTTGACATGTCAGTCTATCATAAGCCTTCTCCAAATCTATAAACACAGTATATGCAAACCTTCCTGCTTTTCTCAATTCTTATCGATGCAAAGACTGCATCAGTTGTTCCTCTCCCAGGCATAAAACCAAGCTGAAGCTCCACTAATGGTGGTCTCTTCTCACAGCCTTCTCTCTAGAACCCATATCCAAATTTTCACTGTGTATGACATCACCTTTATCCCTCGATAGCCCGAATGTCGAACACCTGGGGCCTCATGTATAACGCCGTGCGTAGAACTCGCACTATAACATGGCGTAAGCACAAAAGCCGAAATGTGCTTACGCACAGAAAAATCCAGATGCAGGAATATGTGCGTACTCCAACTTCCACTTTCTTCCGCTACATAAATCCCGATCAGCGTGAAAACTAACGCTCGTGCACGCGCATTATGTAACGCCCAAATCCTCCCAGAATTACGCCTATTTGAATATGCAAATCAATATAAATCGCCCTTAAGCGCAGCCTTCTGTGAAAAGACAATGGGAAAAGCACGGGGAAAATATAACAATTTCAGCGAATACCAAGTGGAGGCAAAGGAAAAACATACTATTTGTTCAAATAAACCGTGGTATAAATAACAAAAGGAAGTTGATCGAGTGACATAGCGTGTTGGAGAAACTTGAAAGCTCACATCCACAAAATCGCACAGTGGCGGAAATAAAAAAGAAGTCACATATCAAAGTCGCCGTGGAAAGAAGAGTTGTAAGCCCACTGTCTGAGTGTCATATGAAAGCTTATTAGGGTACAGAGAAAATAGGCACACGGTGGGGAAAAAGCACGAAATGTCAACTTCAATCTCGACATTTCCACTTTAATCACGTAGTTTATTTTGTCATTTAGTAGAACATTATAAACTTCATCTTAAAATCATTTAATTAACCAGTTTCTCAAATCACATCGTAATTAAAGTAGCACGTTAAATGCTTTGTTTTGTATTTGATCTTCTACTCATATGTGATCTATGTGTGTGAATCACTACTTGCTTCTTAAACTTTGTGATATTACAGCTCTCTGAATAACTAAAATACTGAGATGTATACGTGATGTCATTTTCATGATGATAGGAGCTAAAGCACATTATTAAACATGTGTTTCATGAGCCTCGTGCTCATGACAAGCATTTATCTTTTCTCGAAATTTGTCGCTGCGTTTTTAGCTGTGTTGTTATTTTCTCTTTCTGTTTTATATTCAATATATATTGGCGTAGCCACCACTGCAGTCAGTGCTTTTCTTTCCCCAAGTAACCGATCGCCATACAATCAGCTCTGTAAGACGTTAAGCCATCTGTAAGCTTAGCGCCGATTCTTCAAAACGTTTAAAGAACATTGAAATATCTTCGTAGTACGTGTTTAATTATTCTATCCTTCACGACACTCCCAGTGAAGAATATAGATTATTTAAATGAAGTTAAAGTTTTATGTGTATAATTTAACAAACATATTTTGCTGCATTTCACCTTAAAAATGATATCGTCATCATATGTAAATACGCACTTTATAAAGTGGCTCAGGTTGTGAGATATTATAACTGTAGTGCAAGTTTACAGTGGGGTGATTGTACTTATAAGTCCAGACAGTTCTACAAGGAGCAATTGATTGAGTGCATTTAAAGTTCTTGGGATTAAACTGTTTCTGAACCACGAGGTCCGTACAGGAAAGGCTTTAAAACATTTTGCAGTGGCTGAGACAGCGTGTCCTTGAAGCTCCATCCATCCATCCATTCTCTTCCGCTTATCCGAGGTCGGGTCGCGGGGCAGCAGCTTAAGCAGAGAGGCCCAGACTTCCCTCTCCTCCTTGAACCGTCACCTTATCGTGGTGGAGGGTTTGCGTGTCCCAATGATCCTAGGAGCTATGTTGTCCGGGGCTTTATGCCCCTGGTAGGGCCACCCAAGGCAAACTGGTCCTGGGTGAGGGATGAGACAAAGAGCGGTTCAATAAACCTCCAATGAAAAATAAAAACTGTGGACAACGTTTTCCCTTGCCCGGACGCGGGTCACCGGGGCCCCCCAGCCAGGCCTGGAGGTGGGGCTCGATGGCGAGCACCTGGTGGCCGGGCCTGCACCCATGGGGCTCGGCCGGGCACAGCCCGAAGAGGTAACCTGGGTCCTCCTCCCCATGGGCTCACCACCTATGGGAGGGGCCAAGGAGGTTGGGTGCAATGTGAGTTGGGTGGTGGCCGAAGTCCTTGAAGCTGTATACCGATAATTCTCTTTCCGATCAGCTGCTGCTGTGATTCACACTCAGATACAGTGATATAAATACTCCGAGTTGTGCAGTGAGAGTAATATGGAAAAAGATGATCCGCTGTGGCAACTCCTAACGGGAGGAGCTGAAAGAAGAAGAAGAAGAAGTGAGAGTAACAACGCCAAAGCAGTTATGGTATTTGGAATACTATGGCTGTTCCCTGGACCATTATATTGTTACGAGTTAATTACAATCAGATGCATTACACTAATAAACAATATGCGGTTAGTTTCGTTGTATTTATAAAGCCGCGTCATTAAAATAATGAGTAATCACACAAAAACAGTAGCACTGCTTTGACGCTGGGTGCCGCCAGTTTGCAAAACCGAGCGGAGAACTTGCGTACGACAAGGCATGAGGTACCGTGGAAAAGTGCGTGGCTTTACGCCAAGTGTAGGTTTTATACATTGCGATTTGAACGTGGAAAAGTTCTTACGCAACATTTCTGTGCGTACGCACTGTTTATACATGAGGCCCCAGGCCTGGAGGGCCACAGTGCCTGCAGGTTTTCATTCTAACCCTTTTTCTAATCAGTGACCAGTTTTCACTGCTAATTAAATTCTTTTCCCTTTAACTTAATAGCCCTGTTTTTAAGGATTTAGTCCTCTAAATTGATTCTTTTCATCATTAAATGGTAACCAAACAGCAATGAAAATGAGCTGATAAATGACCAGCTAAATTGGGGCTTCAATCTCCAACCAGTTTCACTCCAACTAGTCTCTAAATGAGAGGCCGATTCTTACTGTTAATTAAACTCGTTATTTAATTCCACAGCGTGTTGCCGCTCTCATTTTGCCACAGCAGACATTTCCAAAACTGATGATTTTCTGTTTTTTTTCTAAGAACGCCATCAAAATGTTTTGGTGACCTGAGAGAGAAACCTTACCAAGACCTTCACCTTTCTTTATTTCCACATATTGTGTGATGAACACAGGTGAGCTGATCATGTGGAGGCTCATTTTTTGTCTCATTATTGTTTGGCTGGTAATTAAGCAAAGAGAAACAACTAAGGGGCCTGAGTGAAGTTAATTAGTACTGAAGAGTAAAGTTAATTAGCAGCCAAAACTGGTCACTGATGAAGAAGATGGTTAGAATGAAAAATTGCAGCCACTGTGGCCCTCCAGGACTATAGAGCCCTTACTCTACAGTTTCCATAGTCCTGAATATCACCCTTCTCCTTATAAATGGGTACAAATAAATAAATAGGATTCAGAGAAATTAATTAATACATATATTTCTAGTAGGAGTAACTACTGCAATGCGGTGTTCAAATGATTTTATACAGCATCCAGCTAATCCAAAATGATACTCCAGTTCTTAAATCCTTACACTGGCTCCCGGTTAAGTTTAGGGCAGATTTCAAAATCCTCCTTTTAACATATAAAGCATTAAATGGCCAATGTCCGGCTTACTTGTCTAAACTTATCATGACTTACAAACCAGAGCGCACATTAAGATCTCAAGATGCCGGTCTTCTTATGATCCCAAGGATTAATAAAATAACAGCGGAGGTCGAGCTCTTAGTTACAGGGCCCCTAAACTGTGGACTGGTCTGCCTGCTACTATAAGAGATGCCCCTTCGGTCTCAGCTTTTAAATCCCAGCTGAAGACTCACTACTTCAGTTTAGCACACCCTGACTAGAGCTGCTGATTAACTGTACAGACTGCATCTCTGTTGTTAGTCATTAGCACTAAAACATAAGTAACGTGGTAGTTATAATATGTTACTAACCCTCACCTCTTCTGTTTCTCTTCTCAGTATTCAAATGAGGCACTTGGTGCCATGGACCACCTGCCAAAATGTTCTGTCTGCCTAAGGTAAAGCCATCTCTGATGGAGGATCGTGGCACTATCTCAGCTGTGGAATGGCCAATTGGGGGAGGCAGCTTGATGGCCGAGGACTCCATGACTCTAAACAAATCCAAATCCTATTATGGGATATCATCTACTGTTAAATTCTGCTCTATGCTTGTAAAAATTGTATTTTTATACTGTATGGAGGATTTGTTCTGTTCTGTGTATTATATTGTATTGACCCCGTTCTCTTTGACACCCACTGCCTAGAAAGGGGTCTCTCTTTGAACTGCCTTTCCCAAGGTTTCTTCCATTTTTTAGGAGGGAGTTATTTCTTGTCTTCTTAGAGGGTCAAGGCTGGGGGGCTATCAAAAGGCAGGGTCTGTTAAAGCCCATTGCAACACTTCTTGTGTGATTTTGGGCTATACAAAAATAAATTATATTGTATAATCCCACTGCTCCTCAACCCGTCTGGTATTCTCTCCTGTTCATAGATCTTCTGCATTTAATCCCAGAACACATCTACTCCAGTCTCCCCCTAAACTCTTCCACACTTCTGCTGGTATTTCATCCAGCCCTGCTGCCTTTCCATTCTTCATTCTTTTCAGGCCTCCTTAACTTCTTCTCTGCTTATTCTTGGCACCCCATCCCTAAATGCTACCCTCTTTCTTGATTTTCCTTTTTATTTCTTGCTTCTTCCTATTTAAGTCTGAAGCTTGTTTCCCCCCATTATTATTCCACACAAACGCAGGTAATAGGGTGTTTCATATTCCTAAGTTCTATACCAAAATACGTAGATTACTAGTGAATGGCACCACCTTTACCATTTGCCTTTGCTTATATTCACATCTTTCCAGACGTCTGATTAATGAAGGAGAAGGGAGAAACAGTCATCCAAGCTGGTGAATGCTGGCTCACCTGCAAACATTAAATGTCACCTGGAAGCTAATCTTAATTATCCCCACATAAAGTGCAGCTCAGAGCTTGAAGGCCCTTTTAACAAGCTATCTGGCACTGCAGGCAATATGGTCTCTATCCAGCATCCTTTTGCTCCTCATCCAGCATGCTCAATTAAATTGCATAATCTGAGTTTTTTTTCTCTTTGCTCAATTCAGTGTGCACTGCCAGGTGTCACCTTACATAAAACGGCAGACCGGCTAATTGCACACTTGGAGCAGGTGCTCTCAGATCAGGCATTTGAAGTTACAGCCACATGCCGAAATCTGAGGCTTTCTTCCATGACTTTCATGTCAGGTTTCTTATTAACGCTCCATCTGTAATTAAATGCTAGCGAAATGTGTAGCCTGTAATTACTGGAGTTTTTCATTTTCCTCAGCACAAGATAAAGTCCACCACTGGGCAAGAGCATTCGCAACTCTAACATTCACCTGAAACAAAGGGTGTGTGTTGCAGGAGTCTTATCTTACAGAGGCTTTATTGTCTACTAAACTGCAGACTCTTTGTTCTCACCTGTACAAGGCAGATAACGTTGTGATGAGCATTGCCTCAAAACAAACATGCATTTCACATTGCCTGTGCTCCAATTGGGAAAACAAAAGAAAAATAACCATATGTATCTCAAATGCTGTAAGTCACTTTGGATAAAGGTGTCAGGCAGCTAATTAAAAGAGTGAAATAGTCAGTCAGTCATTATCCGAACCACTATATCCTAACACCGGGTCACGGGGGGTCTGCTGGAGCCAATCCCAGCCAACACAGGGTGCAAGGCAGGGACAAATCCATGGGCAGGGAGCCAGCTCACCACAGGGCACACACACACACTAGGGACAATTTAGGATCGCCAATGCACCTAACCTGCATGTCTTTGGACTGTGGGAGGAAACCCACGTAGACACGGGGAGAACAAACTCCATCACAAACCCAGGTCTCCTTACTGCGAGACAGCAGCGCTACCACTGTGCCACCGTGCCACCCAGAGTGAAATAGTATAACTGTTAATGGACTCCTGTCCACAGGGTATGCTGGTGGTGGATTTTAGGAGCCCCAGGCCCTTCAAGGACCCCGTGATCATCAGAGGTGACTGTGTGAAGAGGGTACAGACCAATAAATACCTGGGAGTGCAGCTGGATGATAAACTAGACTGGACTGCCAATACTGATGCTCTGTGTAAGAGAGGACAGAGCCGACTATAATTCCTTAGAAGGCTGGCGTCCTTCAAAATCTTTGATAAGATGCTGCAGATGTTCTATCAGATGGTTGTGGCGAGCGCCCTCTTCTACGCGGTGGTGTGCTGGGGAGGCAGCATAAAGAAGAGGAACACCTCACGCCTGGACAAACTGGTGAGGAAGGCAGGTTCTATTGTAGGCACAGAGCTGGACAGTTTGACATCAGTGGCAGAGTGACGGGCGCTGAGCAGACTCCTGTCAATCATGGAGAATCCACTGCATCCACTGAACAGGATCATCTCCAGACAAAGGAGCAGCTTCACGACAGACTGCTGTCACCATCCTGCTCCACTGACAGACTGAGAAGATTGTTCCTCCCCCACACTATGCGACTCTTCAAATCCACCCGGGGTGGTAAACGTTAACATTATACAAAGTTATTGTCTCTTTTTACCTGCATTTTTATCACTCTTTAATTTAATATTGTTTATTTTTATCAGTATACTGCTGCTGGATTATGTGAATTTCCCCTTGGGATTAATAAAGTATCTATCTATCTATCTATCTGTAGATTCAGGCTATGTTCACACTACTATGTTTTCACTAACAGAAGCAGCGATTTAGTAAATATAATCCATGATATCTCATTTATAACAGACATTATAGTGTCATGCTAATTGTCTGACATCAAAGTTGACCACCAAACTCTTCAGTTTTTGACTCAGGGCCACCTTCTGCAACTAGATTTTAGACTTCCTATATAAAAGACCTCAGCATATACAGAGTAGAAGCGTCACATCCTCCATGCTGATCCCCAATACAGACGCTCCACAGGTCAGTGTGCTGAACCCCCAGACTCTGTCTCTTATATAGTACCTTTCATCTATCTATCTATCTATCTATCTATCTATCTATCTATCTATCTATCTATCTATCTATCTATCTATCTATCTATCTATCTATCTATCTATCTATCTATCTATCTCTTATATACTACCTTTCATCTATCTATCTATCTATCTATCTATCTATCTATCTATCTATCTATCTATCTATCTATCTATCTATCTATCTATCTATCTATCTATCTATCTATCTATCTATCTCTTATATAGTACCTTTCATCTGTCTATCTATCTATCTATCTATCTATCTATCTATCTATCTATCTATCTATCTATCTATCATGCCTTTCATATCTATCTATCTATCTATCTATCTATCTATCTATCTATCTATCTATCTATCTATCTATCTATCTATCTACCTATCTATCTATCTATCTATCTACTGCTGCCTCACAGCTCCACATTCAGTGTTTAAATTAAGGCCAGATAGTTGTTGGCCTAAAGTCTGAATGCCCTCCTGTTTATGAGACGGGTCAGTGGTGTTGGGAAGTTTAAGTAGAAAAACAGTGCAGAAGGGATGGTTATGGTTTTAAATTTTAGCGTCCCTTTTGTGTCAGCACACCCCACTGTGATGTGTGTAAGTGCAGGGGGTGCACATATCAGCTGATTGCCAGCAAAAGGTGACATCTGGGGGCAGCGTGGAGAATACAAAGGTGCCAGGTTAGTACAGGGGAGAGACGAGAAAATAAAATCAAAGGAAGGGAAACAAACAGGAAAGCAATCACTGGGAGTAGGAAGGGTAGGCAGTGGAAAATGGTGTTAGGCCGCACCAGACTGTTGATGTTGTCATTGTGCTGAACATCTGAAGAGGCACAGCTGGTAAGAGGGCATGAGAGGCCATGAGAGCAGATCGAATGTTGGAGTCCCAATGCAGTAGCAAACAAGGGAGGGCATGGGGCCCTTGGAGTACCGGTGACCAAATGAGGTGGCAACCGTGAATCCATGAGCACTGAAAAGAGGTGGTGGATTGAAGGGGATGCAGCAGGCTGTATCTGGGGGATGCTCATTGGTCCTGATGACGACAGGAGAAGGTAAATGGAAAGAAGATTGTGTGTGTGTATGTTTTTTTTTTTCTTTGCCATTACAAGTTTGTTTCTTAACATATTTATTGATTTATTGATTTTACTATCTTATTGAGCACTTGTTTTTATTGTGGTTAATTTTATTTATATAATGGAAAGAGACCTGCACTGCACTTTGTTTTGATCATTTCACTTTTGTGGAATGAAAGCACTATACACACTTTGCACCATTTCTTGCTTCTTGGCATCCTCATTGTACTGGCTTATCCTGGTCATGACTATTGATGGTTAAGGATTCAAGGACATCGTGGTTGCTGCAGCCAACTTGGACTGTCCCACCACTTTAGGTTCAGGAGGGGCTTTTTTTTCCATGTATTAAATTTTCCTTCCAGATTCAAGAGATGAACAACTGGTGTAAAGGTAGACATGTCTTATCTCACTCTGGTGAGTTTTATGGCGGCGACAGGCCAAGCAAGTCAGCCTCCACTTCCTTGTCCCCAGCTAGAAATTCTAGCTCTTATTGGGTGACTTCTAGGCTTTCCAAAGCCAGCAGAGAGACATAATCCCTCCAGGATTTCAGTGCAGCTATTTTTGCCATGAAATCCTATCTCCAGTAGGGTTCCTCCTGGCAAACTGATCTGAGTCAAAGCAGCAACCACCAACTGCAAATCGTTAAAGTGAGCAACTCACACTGGAACAGACATACAGAAACCCAGTCCTGCAAATAAGCCATGGGACTGCGTTTATCGGCAAGCATTTCATAAGGTCCTACAGGAGTGACTGGGCTTCAAACTAAAAGGAGTGGGAGTTCAGGGTGATTTGTGTAGAAGGGTGCAGAACTGGCCGAAACACAGGAAGCAGAAGGTGATGGTGGAATTGGCTGATATAGTGAGAGTGATGACCAGCAGGGGTCAGTGCTGGGGCCGCTGCTATTTTTAATATATATATAAATGGGAATAGGAATATAAGTAACAAGCTGGATAAGTTTGAAGATGATACCAAGATAGGTGGATTGACAGATAACCAAGAAGCTGTTGAATCATCACAGAGGGACTTGGATATCATACATACTTGGGGAGATTTATGACAGATGAAGTTTATTGTCAGTAAATGTAAAATGTTACATGCAGGAAGTAAAAATGTGAGATCTGAATACACAATTTGAGGTCTGGATATTGAAAGTACACCTTATGAGAAGGATTTAGGAGTCGTAGTGGATATATCACTATCAGCTTCTGAAGATTTTGCTGACAATAAGGGTCATTGAGTAGGCAAGTAAACATCGTCTCTGTTAGCCATCTCATCATTGTTGGTAACCTGGCCTATGATAGGGGTGTGATCAGCAGATTTAATGATGAAGTTGGAGCAGAGGATGGACACACAGTCATAGCAATGGGTTCAGCACACTGACCTGTGGAGTGTCTGTGCTGGGGATCAGCATGGAGGATGTTAACACTCCTACTCTGTACATGCTGAGATCTTTTAGATAGAAAGTCCAAAATCTAGTTGCAGAAGATGGTGCTAAGTCCAAAACTGAAGAGTTTGGTGGTCAGCTTTGATGTCAGAAAATTAGCATGACACAATAATGTCTGTTTTAAACGAGATATCATGGATTGTGTTTACTAAATCACAGCTTCTGTTTATAAGTGCAAATATAGTGAAAACACAGTAGTGTGAACATAGCATGATTCTACTGATGTACAGTTTGCCAGAATGTAGAATTTAAAAGAGTGGCCATGTTGGATGGTTGTTCCATTTAATGATCCTTTTTGTCTCTCTAATGTTTGCAAGACCAAGACAGAAGGTGGCCATGCATCAGTCATTTTCTGTGCCACCATTAACTATCCTCTGAAGTGATTTAACATTCTGAACCAAGCAGATTCTGTCCCAGGAAGTGATGTGGCCAATAACAATGGACTTGAAGGTATGAAATCAGGTGGAAAAATACAAGCTACCCTCAGTCAGGTAAGGAAGTAGAGGTGCTGGTGAGGTTTCTTAATAAGAACAGAATTGTGTTGTGCCCACTTCAGTTTGTCAGTGATGGCCACTCCAAGAAATTTAAAGCTGTTCACCCTCTTCGTGGCCTCCTTTCTAATGTGGACGTCAGTGTGTTATGCCTTTTGCTCTCTGCTCTTTGGTTTTGCTGACAACAAGGGTCAGATTGCTGCACTGGCACCATTCAGTCAACAAGCAGACATCCTCTCTGTAAGTCATCTTCTCATTGTTGGCAACCAGGATTATGCAGAAGATTTCGTGATGGAGTTGGACCTGAGTCTGGCCGCAGAGTCATAGTGTTGGTTCAGCACACTGACCTGTGGAGCGTCTGTATTGGGGATCAGCATGGAGGATGTGACGCTTCTACTCTGTATATGCTGAGGTCTTTTATATAGGAAGTCTAAAATCTAGTTGCAGAAGGTGGCCCTGAGTCCAAAACTGAAGAGTTTGGTGGTCAGCTTTGATGTCAGACAATTAGCATGACACTATAATGTCTGTTATAAATGAGATATCATGGATTATATTTACTAAATCGCTGCTTCTGTTAGTGAAAACATAGTAGTGTGAACATAGCCTGAATCTACAGATAGATAGATAGATAGATAGATAGATAGATAGATAGATAGATAGATAGATAGATAGATAGATAGATAGATAGATAGATAGATAGATACTTTATTAATCCCAAGGGGAAATTCACAATGTACAGTTTGCCAGAATATAAAGTGAGAAAAGCAGCAATGTTGGATGGTTGATCTCTTTAATGATCCTGTTTGCCCCCTTAAGGTCTACATGACCAAGACAGAAGACAGTCGAGTACCAGTCGTATTCTGTGCCACCATTACCCATCTTCTGAAGTGATTTACCATTTTGAGCCGAGCAGATTTTGTTCCAGGAAGTGATGTGGCCAGTGAAGATGGACTCCAATGCGCACCTGTAGAAGGTTCTGAGATCATGTGGAAAAATACAAGCTGCCCTCGGCCAGGGAAGGAAGTAGAGGTGCTGGTGTCCTTTCTTGATAAGAGCAGAATTGTGTTGTGCCCTCTTCAGTTTGTCAGTGATGGCATCTTCTCATTGTTGGCAACCAGGTGTATGCATCAGATTTAATGTTGGGGTTGGACCTGAGTCTGGCCACAGAGTCATAGTAGGGGGCTCAGCACACTGTCCTGTGGAGCATCTGTGCTGGGGATCAGAATGGAGGATGTGACGCTCCTACTCTGTACATGCTGAGGTCTTTTAGATAGGAAGTCCAAAATCTAGTGGCAAATGGTGGTGCTGAGTCAAAAACTAAAGAGTTTGGTGGTCAACTTTGATGAAGGACTATATCCATTATAAATGAGATATTAGCTAAATTGCCTCCTCATTCCAAAAGATCTTTTTAAAGTCTGCACCCTAAGCTTGATTGGTTGGATTGATGTTTTTATCAAGCTGTTGGGTTGTTTTATTCCCTATTGGATCAGCAAATGAAAAAAACGAATTTTATATAATCGATATATGGGAAAATGTCACTCTTCCAGTAGCTAATATGTTTAAATCTGTATAGCATTTCCAGGAATATTGAATTGAACGGCCTTAAGCTAGGGGCCATATTCTGTATGGTGACAATTAAGAGCAAAGAAAAAGAAATAAAACCATACTTCACAAGAAAGAAAAAAAAAATGGAAAAATGAAATAGCTCGGACGATTTATCTTGAAATTCTGTTTGTCTCAGAAAAATTCACAGGCTGTGATAATTAAAAATAAGCTTGAAGACTCATTGATTAAAAAGAATGAAATGTAATAAAGGTTTACTGAGTGTTGCACAGAGATAAGTGCCATTTTGTTGCCAGTTACTTGGTGAGATGTGCAAAATTTTTTTTAAAAAAAGGTCCCTGTAGGTCTTTAATAAAACCTAAAACAAGAAATTAGACAGCTTCCTGAGATCCCTGCCGTTACTCCCTGTTAAGAACGGATTAAAAATGATAAAACACATTTATTTTTGGGCCCTGTTTGTAACTGTGAATACTCATTAGTGAGCTTTTTAATATCAAATATTTTCTTTTAAGATGTACTCTCACCCAAACACAAAGAAGGCAAAAGATTTGAAACTAACGTGGCATTTAAATATCTAGCACATTTTCCTTCTGGTGATTAGATCTCGGTTTTATCTTGTGCTTATATTTAATGTTTTTTTTTCTCTGATTCCCATCCTCTGATGACATCCTGCTCTGTGGATTGGCTTGATGTAGGCGAGTGAACAGAAATAATGTCGGTGCCCCCTTGAAGCTTCTGCTGCTGTCCACCTGTGGCTTCTCAAAGAGCAAAAGATGCAGAAAATGTTCACATTTAAAAACTTGCAAGAAACTTCAAATCAAATAGCCTTTTATTGTCAATTCACTATATGTACAGAACATACGGAAGAATCGAAATACTGTTTCTCTCTCATCTTTGTAGTACAATAAAATATAAGAAACATAAAATTAGAACTTGTAAAGTAAACCTAAGTACAGTGTGCAATAATCAGTAGTGCTAAAGCCGCTAACAGTAAAAAGTGAGAAGGTACATTATAGAGTAGCTTATGAGATGTACAAAAGACAGACAGTTAGCGGCAGATGTAATATTGAGTCTTTATATAATACCGGCTGAGGTAAGGTACTTGGTAGATAGCAGAGAAGGGTAGTAACGAGTTACATTTACTTGAGTAACTTAAAAAAAAAAATGTACTTCTAAGAGTAGTTTTACTGCACCACACTTTTTACTTTTACTTGAGTACATTAGTGAAGAAGAAACGCTACTCTTACTCCGCTACATTGGGCAACACTCAAATCGTTACTTTTTTCCATTTATACATTCAACTATATTTTTGCAAAAGAGAAGTTGTCAGTGGATCTACTGCATGACTGTTTCACCAATCAGACGTAGCCATGCAGTCACATGACCACACACAAACTTCCTGCGTCTTGCACCCTAGGAGAGACTAAATAGTCATGCAGGGCTCCTGTTCACTGCTAAATGGTCACAGCTTCACTGCAAGAACCAGATCGTCGTTCCCAAGCCTGCCTTTCATGTCTTTTCTCCTTTTCTTTGATTCCCCCTTCTTTTTTGTGCTAACCCGTATATATTCACTCCCGTCTCCGTGGGCCTTAATCACACGCCACAGGAAGCCAATAAAGCAATTGAGAATGATCGGACCCACACGTGCAGGTGCGACTCGCTCCAGCTACCTCATTAACCATTAACTCCCTCCGGTTGTGCAATCGCACCCACGGAGAGCGACATGGCTTTATGGATTTGAAACTGGACTTTTTTTTGAAGCTGCGGACCCGCTACACCACAAAGTGCATATGCAGTATTATACTGGATGTCTCATCACTGTAAGTAGTTTGCACTGTTCAAACATACGTGTTACCTACAGTAGGTATCGGCTTCAAAAGCTTTGTTGTGAAAAACAGAGATTTGCAACTTTATCTTTATTTTGTAAAGATGTGATTTATTTTTATTCATTTTTTTTATTTTATTATTTGGAAATAGCAGAATTTGCACATTATTTTATATTTTTGTCTGTCTTATTACAACATTTCTAAAAAATAAATAATCTATTATGTTCAAACACTTACTCAGTAGTTGAGTAGTCTTTTCACCAAGCACTTTTTTACTCTTACTTTAGTAAGTTTTTGGTGGACTACTTTTTACTTCTACTTGAGTAATATTATTTTGAAGTAACGCTACTCTTACTTGAGTACAATTTTTGGCTACTCTACCCACCTCCGGTAGATAGTGACTCTTGTTACGGTCCAGGGGCAGGGGGCAAGGGTGAAGATAGTGGACAGAGTTCAGCAATCTGACAGCTTGGTGGATGAAGCTGTTTGACAGTCTTGTGGAGCTGGCCCGGTGGCTCTGGTACCTTTTCCCTGAGGGTAGGAGGCTGAAGAGGGAATGTAAGGGGTGGGAAGAGTCCCCAGCAATACAAATGACTCTACGGGAGAGGCGGGTGTGGAAAATGTCCTTGAGGGAGGGCAGTGGGGCACCAATGATCTTACTGGCTGCATCCACTATAATTTGCAGGGACTTCCTACAGGGGGCAGTGCAGCCTCCATACCATACAGGGATGCAGCTGGTATGGATGCTCTCGATTGTGCCCCGGAAGGAACTTGTGCTCTCTTCAGTTTGCGTAGGAAGTAGAGGCGGGTTTCTTGGCCATTGAGGTGGTGTTATCAGACCAGACTTTGATTGGGGACATGCAGCATGTTAAAAGTCGAATAGGTGATTTTCATTGGATTTGATTAGCTTTGATGAGGTTAACTTTATTTGTAGCAATGCTACTAGTAGTTAGAAATGTATCTCCCAGCAGTCCTTGCATGGGCTGTTGGGGTCAAAGGTGGCCAGAGGGGTTTAAAAGGAGGGCAGATTTCAAAGGAAAAAAAAGTTTGTTTTGTTTTGGCGCGTTGTGTGTTACGTTTATCTGTCGTGCTGCCTGCTGTTATTTGAACCTTTATTAATCATTGTGTCCTGGACTGTATTCATTTGTTGGGGTCTGGATCGTCTGTCTACCTGTGCACGGAGGACTGTGTAGGAATTCATTGGCTTTCCCAGAAGAGTGGAGCGCTCCTAAACCATCCATCCGTCGTCATCCTTTCAGCAGCTACCGGTAGGACTGTGTTTTCCATTCCCTTTCTACATACAGAGTGCTGGACTCAATCTTGTCACTTCTCATTTCATCCGATTTGCTGTGTGTTTGTTGTGTTTATATGTTAAATGTAATATCGCCGAAGGGGTTAGGGGTGGTATTATTGTTTTCATTTAGTTCATTTAATTTCATTATATTCTTAATTGTTTAATGTTCCCAGTGTGCTTCATTTGGTCTCAGTAGTAGTGTGTGTGTGTCGTTCCAAGGCTGGGGTTGTCCCTGGTAATCCTCCACTAAAATAAATAAATCACCGTCATTTTTGACGGTGTGAATCTTAGCGGCTCCTGACTGCAACATATTAATCCCAAAGGGAAAGTCAAATGGATACAGCTGCTGAAATGTATAAAAACAAGGATACAGATTTCAGGGCAAATAATAGAGCCAATCAATCAATCAACAAGATGAGCCAAAATGAAGTACCCCATTTCTCAAGATCATTGCGCAAGGTAGTGGTAGCCAAGTAGATTGGGGTGGGGGTCCTTTGATAGACGATCCCTTATAGTTTTTAGTTGGCAACATGCCTTGGTTCAGTGCGCACCGTGCCTTCACTGTCAAAGCATTCTTCAAAAACAACAAATCCATCATCTCTATACAACGCGGTTCAACATTCCTCCAAACGATGACGTCCCAAATCGGAAACAATGCTTCAGTGGGTGGCTAAATTTAGACAGACAGGCATAACATTGAACAGAAAGTCTCCAGGCTGTCCTCAGACTGTATGAACACCTGAAAACATCCAAGCTGTAAAGAGCATCAATTTTGCAGTCTCCTAGACATTCAACGCGCTTCTGCCTTAGGCATTTCCAAAACGTGTTTGAGGAGTGTTTTGCATGAGGACCTTCATTTCCGTCCATACAAAAGTCCAGTCTGTTCTGTCCCTTCTTGTCCATCACCACTGTGTTGTCAGACCAGTCCAGCTGGCTGTTAATGTGATACCCCAGTTGTAATGGCACTACTAGGGAGTGAAAACTTCAACTCCCAGCAGTCCCAGCAATGGTTCTGATTGGTTGTCTGCTGAGGGTGCAGGGTCTGCTGGGGATAAGACGACCAGCATGAGATTTAAAAGGAACCCAGTTATACAGTGGAGTTTTTTTGTTGGTACCTGTCTGTTTGCCTTCCCGTTCAATGCCTATGGATTCTTGTTTTGTCCTGGATCATCACAAGAGCTTCCACCTGCAGCTAAAGTCACCTTAGTTCAAATGTACTGCAGTCTACTTGTGACTTTACGTTGCAGGAAGATAAGCAAATAAATGCACGCATAGGGAATCGAGGTTAGATCAACAAAGCTATGTAACTTTCCTTCTAGCAAAGAGAGTCAAACTAAAACCTAAGGGTGAGTTTTGTTGCAGTTTACAGCTGATTACCGTCCTCCGCTCCTGAATTTTGACAAAAGTCGATATCAGCCCTGTGTCACGCACGTGCGAATAGGAGACCGCGGACAGACCTTAACACGCTTTGGAAGACGTTGGCCGGCAGGGAGTGGCGGGGTACTAACCTTTCTCCTTTGCTTTTTTTCAGGAAAAAAGACGCTCTGCCACCATAAGCCTCATTCCCGCAGCACGTTACTTCCGCCCTTCCTCCGCCATTTTTTCTGACGTCATCAGTCCCATCCTCCCTCACGGTTTGTTCCCAGCATTCCTCCACTTCCGGCTCCTCCTTTATAAAATGGCCGCCGATGCCATTTTTGGGTCGCGCATATGAACTGTTTATGTTTATATTTTGACCAGAGTTTGATTTATTGAATTGTGGATTTGTCTGCAATATACCAGGCCGGAAACCCCAAACCTTTATGTTGTTTCTTGTTGAATCTTTTACACCTGAAAGAGTTAAATAGCGTTCAATCTGGCTTTTATATAAGTAACATATACTGTAAATGTTTCTTATGTAAAGACCATCACAAAACATAATCAGACGCAGGACTTTGCACGATACGTTGGCGAGCTCTGTAAGCTATGCTGTTTCGTTGAAGGACAGGTGTGGGGCAGACTGACTGGTAGGGTGATGCCGGACCTCTTGCTGCATCCAAATGGTGCCATCTTTCGCCTTTACGCCTGGTGCAGCTGCATTGTTATTATATGTGAGTGGACATTTCTTGTGGAGGGCTTCTGTTCTCTTTCTCTGATGTAGAACCCTCATCCTCATCTGAGTTCTCCTCTGCTATAGCATTTCTTTTTTTAAAAACAGCAGTGTCAGATCGGGGCAAGCATGAATGCGACTGAGAGAATAAAACTGAATAAAAAAAAAAACACTAACCTTTACAAGTATCGTACATTTAATAATAATAACAATAAGAGCAGCTCACTACTCAAAACGTTTATTTTGGGATGCAGGAAGGCTCGAACCGGTGACCTCTGAATAGGAGTCAGCAGTTCTTACTGCTGTACTACCAAAGCAGTTGTGACAATAAGTACACTAACCTAATTTATTTTTCTTCGGTTATAGTCTTGAATAAAAGTGCTCTTGTTCTGTTATATTTGTACCTTTTGTCAAAGAAATTTGAACTTCAGTCTCCACACATTATACACTTCATGTCAAAATTTTGTCGTTAGTACTAAAACATGAATAAAGTTTGTCTTTAGGTATATGTTCAACATTTCTTGCATTTCCTGTTATCCTACACGTCTATCTTTGTAGACACGGGACACACATTTGTTCCAAATAACAATATATTTTTTAGCCTATACAGCCCTAGGTACCTGACCCCCTAATAAACAAGGCTTGAGCTGGGAGAGGTTTTTGTACTTTCTGTGGGTGTTGGGAGGACAGGATAGCAGGCTGCTTACTGCTTGCACTTATCGACACATTTACAGAACAAAAGACGCTGATGGAGAGGTGCGAACGGATTTAACGTCGTCCGGGTTTACAAGTTGTTTCATAAGCTTTGTTATTTCTAGTGTTAAACTATCATAGAGCAGAACAGTCACAATCTATCACTTCAGCTCAATTCCATTTTTTTGTATAGCGCTCCTCACTGAGTGCAGGCTTAGAGTTCTGCAACAAGTTCTTAGGTAAAATACAAGTACAACTTTAAAGGGGAACACAAACCCCCACGCTCGGTACCCACCAAATAACCATACCACCTGATAACACAACCAAACCCAGGTAAGCATAAATTTTGTGAATTACTAAATACAGAATTAGTAGATATAAGGACACAAATTTATTTAAACAGACAGAAAAACAAAGTAGTTTTAAAAAGTAATTAACATAAAGGGAAACCAACAACATCGACCATCAAGTAAATGTTAACAACAGAGGAGTTCAAAACAAACTCCAGTCTGCAGCATCCCTGGAGAAAACAAGCCTCTCGCAGGTCCACAGTCAGTAATAACAGACAAAGCCGGACACAGTCACAGTTCTGAAGACCCCAGCCAGCTAGACATCCATCTGCTCCTAGTCATTCTACATTACAGTCTGCGCTGGGAAATCCAACCTTGTGAAAGAATCTTTTCATCCGATGATTCCAAGGCTCCTTTATCTCCATTGGCAGAAGAACAGCTTAGCAGTAGAGCAGTGGCTCCAACAAGATATCAAGAAGAGAAACAGAATAGACGAGGGTTAAAAATGGTTTCTAAATGTTATATTACATATATTTTTGTATAAATGACTAACACAGTGGTTCTCAACCTGTGGGGTGGACCCCCCTAGGGGGGAGCGAAGTAACAAAAAGGGGGGGCGTGAAGATGTGAAAAACAGAAAACAAGAATCAAAAATATGAAAAAAACATCTGTTGGAACCAAAGCAAATGAACTTAAACTACATTCTGATACTAGAACAATAAATATAGAGTTAGATAAATGTCGATAAAAGTTAAGTAGGTATAATAAAATATCCATCTAGTACATTCCAAAAAAATGTTGGGGGGAGGGGTGCGATTAAAACTATTATGAAAACTCGGGTCGCAAATACTTAAAGGTTGAGAAACGCTGGACTAACAAACAAAAATACAATATGCACAGTTAATCAGCAGCTCTAGTCAGGGTATGCCAGACTAAAGTTATGAGTCTTAAGCGTGGAGTTAAAAGCTGAGACAAAAGAGGCATCTCTTATATAAGCAGTCTGACCATTTCACAGCTTCAGGCCCTGTAACTAAAAGCTTGACCATCCTGCCTCATTTTATGAATCCTTGGAACCTTCAGCAGACCAGCACCTTGAGATGTCACTGTGATAAGTTCAGACACGTAAGCGGGTTCTTGACCTTTTAAGGTTTTTTATGTAAGAAGGAAGATTTGAAATCAGCTCTAAGCTTAAATGGAAGCCGGTGTAATGATTTGACAGCTGAAATTATACACTCACCGGCCACTTTATTAGGTACGCCTGTTCAACTGCTTGTTGACATAAATATCTAATCAGTCAATCACATGGCAGCAACTCAATGCATTTCAGCTTCTAGACATTGTCAGGATGACCTGCTGAAGTTCAAACTGACCATCAGAATGGGGAAAAAAGGGGACTAAAGTGACCTTGGACATGGCTTGTTTGTTGGTACCGACATGGCTGGTGTGAGTATTTCAGAAACTGCTGATCTAATGGGATTTTCGTATGCACAACCATCTGTAGAGTTTACAGAGAATGGTCTGAAAAAGGAAAAATGTCCAGTGAGCAAAAATGCCTTGTTGATGTCAGAGGAGAATGGCCAGACTAATCTGAGCTGACAGAAAGGCAACAGTAACTCAATAACAACTCAAATTACATCCAAGGTATGCAGAAGAGCATCTCTGAACATATAACATGTTGAACCTTGAAGCAGGTGGGCTACAGCAGCAGGAAACCACACGGGGTGCCACTCCTGTCAGCTAAGAACAGGCAACTCAGGCTACAATTCACATGGGCTTACCAAAATTGGAGAATAGAAGACTGGAAAAATGTTGCCTTGTGTGATGAGTCTCAATTTCTGCTGTGGCATTCAGATGGTAGGCTCAGAATTTGGTGTCAACAACATGAAGGCTTGGATTCATCCCGCCTTGTATCAATGGTTCAGGCTGGTGGTATGGTGGTGTAACAGTGTGGGGGATATTTTCTTGGCACAGTTTGGGCCCCTTAGTTCCAACTGAGCATCATTTAAATGCCACAGCCTCCCTGAGTCTTGTTGCTGACCATGTCCATCCCTTCTCCCCATCTCATCTTCTGATGGTTCCTTCCAGCAGGATAACTTGTCATGTCACAAAGCTCAAATCATCTCAAACTGGTTTCTTGAACGTGACAATGAGTTCACTGGACTCAAATGGTCTCCACAGTTACCAGATCTCAATCCAATAGAGCACCTTTAGTGATGTGGTGGAACAGGAGATTTGCATCATTGACGTGCAGCTGACAAACCTGCAGGAACTGCACGATGCTTTCATGTCAATATGGACTAATATCCCTGAGGAACTTTTCCAGGTCCTTGCTAAATCTATGCCATGAAGAATTACTGAAGATCTGAAGACAAATGGGGGTCCAACCTGGAACCAGAAAGGTCTACCTAATAAAGTGACCAGTGAGTGTACAGTAATGTTGAGATGCTTTTTAATACACCACAATAAATGAAAAAAATACACAATCATTTGTTAAATCTGCTGGATGGAACTCATGGTCATGGTAGGCCCAGACACAAGAATGAAACTAACCCAGTATAGGGTACCAGTCCCCCACAAAATACAATTCAATTCATGGATAATTTAGATCTGGCAATTAAATAACTCAATTATAACTTTGGGACATGGACACAAAACCAAAGTCCTCAATGAAAGAATGTTCGAAGTCCACAGTCACAGTAACTGAGCCGAGAGTCAAACGCAGAACTGCAGAGGTGTGCTTTAGCAGCACTGTCTACTGCACCTCAATACCACCATCCCAAACACTGTAGGCCATGTATGTGCTGGTGACAATGGCTGCACCTAATCCTGGATGGTCCATCAGCAGCACAACCCCACAGTCAATCAACCTGCAGTTACCATGTCACTTCAATTGTGTATTTGTGACTGCCTTTTATATTTTGTTTGTGATAAATAATCATA
The DNA here is from genome assembly GCF_016835505.1 of Polypterus senegalus. NCBI lineage: Eukaryota > Metazoa > Chordata > Cladistia > Polypteriformes > Polypteridae > Polypterus > Polypterus senegalus. Next base: position 26,756,526 of record NC_053155.1, on the reverse strand, counting down.
GGGTGACATTTTTTATGTATATGTATGTTTTTTATGATTGTTGAGCCTAGAGTGGGATAATTTTTTCTTTTTTTTTCCTTTGTGCATTATTGGGATTCATTTGTTTTGCTTCCTATTAGATGTGCAGGTTTTAATTACGCCAGTTCTTTTGTTTTTCTAATTGGGAATGGGAATTGGGCTAATTGAATTGAAGTGTGCACAGGTGTGATCTCTCCACAATTTATCCCATGTGGCCACTTGGACAGGGCCAATCTTTATTTGCCTAAGTAATTTTTTTATTTTTTATTTCTATTGCTCTCTTTAAGAGACTGAGATTGGCACGCTGCTCAAAGACAATCAATATTTCCACTCATTTTTTTTTTCCTACCGAGAAAAAGAATATGCCATAGGCACAAAGGATGCAAGGATGATATACGTGTGCAATATCAAGGAAATGGCAAATGTGCATTGTGCTTCACTAGCATAGTGGACATATCAGACATGGTGCACGTCTTGGGGGACAGTCACTAAAGCACATCATTTTGGAAGATCAAATCCTTTATAACCCTAACTACTGGCGCTGGTGTATTTTGTACACCTTCTTCTTCTTCTTTCAGCTGCTCCTGTTAGGGGTTGCCATAGCGGATCATCTTCTTCCATCTCTTCCTGTCTTCTCCATTTTGCTCTGTTACACCCATCACCTGCATATCCTCTCTCACCACATCCATAAACCTTCTGGTAGGCCTTCCTCTTTTCCTCTTCCCTGACAGCTCTATCTTTAACATCCTTCTTCCAATATCCCCAGCATTTCTCCTCTGCACATGTCCAAACCAACACAATCTTGCCTCTCTGACTTTGTCTCCCAACTTGAGCTGACCCTCTAATGTCCTCATTTCTAATCCTGTCCATCCTCGTCACACCCAATGTAAATCTTAGCATCTTAAACTCTGCCACCTCCGGCCCTGTCTCCTGTTTTCTGGTCAGTGCCACCGTCTCCACCCTATATAACATTGCTGGTCTCACTACCGTCCTGTAGACCTTCCCTTTCACTCTCGGTGATTCCCGTCTGTCACAAATCACTCCTGACACTCTTCTCCACTCTGCCTGCTCTCTCTTCTTCACCTCTCTTCCACACTCCCCATTACTCTGTTCCAAGTATTTAAACTCATCCACCTTCACCAACTCTACTCCTTGCGTCCTCACCATCCCTCTGACCTCCCTCTCAGTTATTTTTATCTAACGTCTTTTTACTCGAACCTACCAGTAGCACCCCCAATCTATCCTCAGCTTGATTCACTACACGTTCAGTGTCCCAATGGTTTACCTCCAGTGTTCCCCGAGCCGGTATTAGGAGTGGGTGCACAGTCGCAAGTTCTAGATGGTACATTTGGTGCAGCACGTGGGTACTTACGTATATATATGAGAACGATGTGCTGTTCTTTGTATACAAAGAACATTCAACAACTGAAGTGAAATGTGACACATGTGCAAATCCTGCAGTGGATGAAAGTGAGACTGGTGATGAACGATGCGTTATTTGTCTTGCGAGTCTGTATTCTTGTATTTTATGTTTCTGCTGCTGCATGCATTTGAACTTCCACAAAGGGTTAATAAAGTTTTATTTCTTCTATGTCTGCATTTTGGAAGGGGCTCAGACTTTGACTGTTCTAGAAAGAAACTTTTGATGAACTTCAGCTCAGTTACTGGAGCAACCAATGCTCTGAAACTAACCAGCAAAAGAGCAGGTATAACGTGAAGAATTAACACTTTGTAGCCCCAAAAATTAAGAAGCAGAGTATCCAATCATTACATATCAAAAGACGTAAAGGTCTTGTCAGAAATGCTGACCCCAGCTGCACTATTTAAACAACAGAAAAAGCCAATGAAATGCTGAAAATGTCGGGCTATTTCATGAAGGAATAATCGATACAGAAGCTCAGCTCCTTCGCCAATTTCTGTCCAGAGAAAAATAATCAGACTGCGATCAGACATTTTGGCATTTACTTTTCAGTCAGTTAGTCAGTCAGTCATCGTCCAACCCTCTATATCTGAATTACAGGGTCACGGGGGTCTGCTAGAGCCAATCCCAGCCAACACAGGGCACAAGGCAGGAACAAATCCCGGGCCACAGGACACACACACACACACACACACACACACACTAGGGACAATTTAGGAGGCATTTACTTTTGGTTTTTTTTATTTTATTTAGACCTTTTCAATTATTTAATCGTTGCATCTGTTATATAAGGGTTTGCATTTATATGTATTTTATATTTTATTGACGCTTCTGAATGATGATTTGTGATATTTTTTAATTCTGTTATGTTCACTGTTGTGTGTTGTCCCTTTAATTGTGTTACCATTCCTTGGATGTTGTGGGTGGAGTCGCAAAAGGAGGCGGGACCACCCTGACATCACTATTTTGGGACCCAGAGCCTACGAAAAAACTCGTAATTCCGTCCCACCTTAAACTGCTTCTTAAATCCCTTCACACCTCTCTGCCAGCGTCCTTTGTCTTCTAAATGTGCTGACGCTATAATTGTGTTATTCTTGTGAAAATGTTTCTTTGCTGTTAGGACTTCAGGCTTCATACATTATATAGTTTATGCCTACATTTTGTCATCTACTAATAGAATATAAAAAACGTTTCTGTTTTAACAATGTGTTGACACAGATTACTGTAGAAACGGAACAGACATGAAATGCGTGTGTTCCAAACAACGATCTATTATTTCACTCTAAAACTCCACTTCACTCCCAGATACTCAATCAAGCTGAAGTTTGTGCACGTTCTAAATTGGTGGGGGGATGGAATAGCCGGCTGCTCCAAGCTTCTCTTTATCAGCACATTAAGAAGACAAAGGGCGCTGGCGGAGAGGTGTGAAGGGATTTAAGAAGCAGTTTAAGGTGGGACGGAATTACGAGTTTTTTCGTAGGCTCTGGTAATTCTAGTGTTAAGTCCATAGGTGAGGAAGCAGAAATCAGGAGCACATTCTTGTGTGAAGGAGTTTTGCGAGTATTATCATTTCTTCATTTTCGTTCTCTGGTTATTGGATTCTGTTTTCTGGATTTGTGGATTGGGGCTTGTTTGACTTTAGATTGACTTTTCGGCAACTCCTTTTTCCTATTTTTTTTTTCTTTTGTGCATTTTTCTTGTATTTTTTTCTATGTTTTTTCCTAATAAATCCTTTATTGATAAAGGTTCCTTGTTTGCCCTGTTCATACAAGTTGAAGATTTTCAGTTATCCTTCTGGTGAGGCTTTTGTAGTATTTTGGGACATTTCTGATTATTTTGCCAACTTCCCAGTTTTGGAGTCTTGCAGTAAGCAGTTTTGAGGATAGCTGGACTCGGGGGTGAGTTTCCTTGGGAAAGCTGGTTAATTTTACACCCTGCATTTTTTTGTACTTGTTGGAGGCCTCACAAGCATTTTGCTGTGTTTGAACAAATCCAATTATGTGATGTCATCTATACTGTTGAATTCTGCTCTGTACTTGTAATATTTCTATTGTATTATTATATTGTATTAAGGATTACTTGTGTTCTGTTGGGGTGGCACGGTGGCACAGTGGTAGCGCAAGACGCCAAGCTACAGCTCTTTAAAACTCCGATGTTCTTATTGGGACACCCTGTACTTATGCAGATTTCTATCATTGTTCTGTTTACTTATGAATTGTATTATTGTTTATTAAAATGAGTGTGCTGCAGTTACCCTGACATAACCCTAATGGCTGGAGATCCCCTCCTACAACAGAGAAAGGTATTGTACCAAATTATTCAACTAATTACTAACACTGTCAAAGGCAAAAGCCGAGTTAAATCTCTCCTCACTTCACACCTCATGAAGGTCAATCATGATGCATCTGCAGTACTAGGATGATGTACTGTGTTAGCCATAATGGATGTAGTGAGAAGTCAAGCAAAATGACCCCTTTGATTGGCTAACTAGAAAGATTACACGTACAACAGGCAAGTTTTCGAGGCAATTCAGGCCCCTTCTTCAGGCAAGATATAATATTATGTAATAATAATGTAATACAGGGAGAATCACTCGAAAGGGACCCTGGATATTTTGTAATAACTCTAACTAGGACGAAGCAATCTGAACGAAGCAACATGCAATGTGCTCTTCAGTATATGGAGCTTTGAACAAGCTGGGATGCCCCTGCATCAGAGTGATGAGGTAGGCGCCGGACAGCCATTGTGACGTTTAACCTCTGTTTGAAACTTCTGGGTGCCTACCGCCTGTACCCCTTCACTCAGTCACTCCACTTCTCATGAAGATGGTGGTGTACAGTATTGAGCAGCGCATCTTCATGGTGTGCGAACCTCTAGGGTCACCAATTTGTTAGAGCGATGTCAGAATCAACTGAATGACCGTGAGTTAACGGAAGGTTACTTCCAACAAGATGTAGCAACGTGTCACACATTGGCAAGGAGCATGGTAGAAACTGAGTCCTTCTTCAGCAACAGTGTAATTTCAAAGGGGCTTTGGCCACCACGGTTGCCAGATCTGACACCACCAGACTTCTTCCTTTGGGGTCTGCTCAAAGGGAAAGTCTATCGGAAGATTTAAAGGAAAAGATCCAACGTGAAATTGCTGCTATTCCCACCAAGACGCTTGCTGATGCGTTCAGGAACATGGAGTGTCACGTCAAAATGTGTCTGGTAGAAAACGGAAACCACTTCCAGTATCACGTGTAGGGCAATCGATTACACATACGTCAAGGTATAGAGTGTATTTTTTTGGTTCAGATTGCTTCATCCTAATTGGAGTAACAACAGAATATTCAGGGTCTCTTTCAAGTGAATCTCCCTTTTATTAAGTTTACATCTTGCCTGAAGAAGGGGCCTGAGTTGCCTTGAAAGCTTGCATATTGTAATCTTTTTAGTTAGTCAAAATAAGGGGTCATTTTGCTTGTCTTCTCACTACATTCATAATGGCGAATCCGGTACAACACCCTGGTACTAATGACTTGGGTCAAAAACGTAAGAGAAGCTCTGAAGTATTTAGATGCTGTAGCAGTCAACTTGATGGTGTGGAAGAATAATTTTAGGGTAACATAGCATTCATCTTATAGAAATAGCATAAAAGGTTAATAAATGTGAGAAACCAGATAAAGGTCAAGTGAACAACAAAATATACACTGAAATATAAGAATTGGTTTAGGAAAATACTGAGATGGTCAAGTAAATAAAGAATTTACCAGAAGAAAGGCTGATGTAATGTATAAAATGTACTGAAGGATGACTAAGAGATGACTAAGAAATCAGCAGATGTCCTATCTATGTTACTAAACCAGTGGTTCTCAACCTGTGGGGTGGACCAGCCTAGGGGGGCGTGAAGTAACAAAAAGGGGGGGCACAAAGATGTGAAAAAAAGAAAACAAGAATCAAAAATCTGAAAAAAAAGTCTGTTGAAACCAAAGCAAATTAACTTAAACTACATTCTGATACTAGAACAACAACAACAATATTTATTTATATAACACATTTTCAAACAAAAAAAATGTAGCTCAAAGTACTTTACAAAATGATGAATAGAAAAATAAAAGACACAATAAAAAATAAAAATAAGTCAACATTAATTAACATAAACTAAGTAAGGTCCGATGGCCAGGTTGGACAAAAAAAAAAACAAACAAGAACTCCAGACGGCTGGAGAAAAAAAATAAAATCTGCAGGGATTCCAGACCAAGAGACCACCCAGTCCTCTCTGGGCATTCTACCTAACATAAGTCAAACAGTCCTCTTTGTATTTAGGGTTCTCATGGAAGGACTTGATTATGATGGTCACGTAGACTTCTGGCTTTCAGTCCATCAATGTTGGTGCATCATGAAGCTTTGAGTAGGTGGTGGTGGCGCAGGCCGCCACCACAAAGAAACCGGAAAAAGAAATAGAAGAGAGAGTTGGGGTCAGTACGGATTTTAGAGCCACCATGAATAGTTATTATGATGAATTGAACATATAGAATATCAGGATTAAGTTAAATTAAGTTAAAGTGAAGTTATGAGAAAGCCATGTTAAAGTAATGTGTTTTCATCAGTTTTTTAAAGTGCTCCACCATATCAGCCTGGTGAATTCCTATTGGCAGGCTATTCCAGATTTTAGGTGCATAGCAGCAGAAGGCCGCCTCACCACTTCTTTTAAGTTTAGCTTTTGGAATTCTAAGGAGACACTCATTTGAAGATCTAAGGTTACGATTTGGAGTGTAAGGTGTCAGACATTCCAATATATAAGATGGAGCGAGATTATTTAAGGCTTTATAAACCATAAGCAGAATTTTAAAGTCAATCCTGAATGACACAGGTAACCAGTGTAGTGACATCAAAACTGGAGAGATGTGCTCGGATTTTCTTTTCCTAGTTAGGATTCTAGCACCTGCATTCTGCACTCGTTGCAAGTGATTTATGTCTTTTTTGGGTAGTCCTGAGAGGAGTGCATTACAGTAATCTAGTCGCCCGAAAACAAAAGTTTTAAATAATTTCTCAGCATCTTTCAATGATATAAGAGGTCTAACTTTACTTATGTTTCTTAAGTGAAAAAATGCTGTCCTAGTGGTCTGATGAATATGTGATTTAAAATTCAGGTTACAGTCAACGGTTACCCCTAAATTTTTTACTTCCGTCTTAACTCTTAATCCTAATGCATCAAGTTTATTTCTGATAACTTCATTGTATCCATTATTGCCAATTACTAAAATTTCAGTTTTCTTTTTATTTAGTTTGAGAAAATTACTATTCATCTATTCAAAAATACCAGTAAGACATTGTGTTAGTGAATCGAGAGAGTCAATGTCATCAGGTGCTATTGATAAGTACAGCTGTGTGTCATCAGCATAGCTGTGGTAACTCATGTTGTGCCCTGAGATAATCTGACCTAACGGAAGCATGTAGATTGAGAAGAGCAGCAGACCCAGGATAGAGCCTTGTGGAACACCATATCGGATATCATGTGTCTTTGAGTTGTGATTACCACAACTAACAAAGAATTTTCTCCCTGCCAGGTAGGATTCAAACCAATTTAAGACACTGCCAGAGAGGCCCACCAATTGACTAAGGTGATTTCTAAGAATATTGTGATCAATGGTGTCAAATGCAGCACTCAGATCTAAAAGGATAAGAACAGATAAATGGCCTCTGTCTGCATTTACCCGCAAGTCATTTACTACTTTAACGAGTGCAGGTTCTGTGTGATTTGTTCTGAAACCTGACTGAAATTTGTCGAGAATAGCATGTTTATTGAGGTGGTCATTTAACTGTATAATGAATGCCTTCTCTAGAATTTTACTTAAGAAGGACAGGTTAGAGATGGGTCTAAAATGTTCAAAAGCAGAGGGGTCAAAATTATTTTTCTTGAGAAGGGGTTTAACTACAGCAGTCTTAAGACAGTCTGGGAAGATCCCTGTATCTAATGACGAACAATAAATATAGAGTTAGATAAATTTCAATAAAAGTTAAGTAGGTATAATAAAATATGCATCTACATTTCAAAATAAATGTTAGGGGGGGCGCGATTAAAACTGTTATGAAAACTCGGGTCGCAAATACTTAAAGGTTGAGAAAGGCTGTACTAAACGAAGGTTATATATATGTACGGATGCCAGAGGCCAGAAGCAAGCCGTCACCATCAAGGAACTAGGTGGCTCCAAAAGCGCACGTGTACAGCGCCTCAGGGCCCCAGAGTCCAACCCACCGGCTTCCCAGAGTCAGTAGGTGGCACCCAAACAACACAACACAATCTATATTACGTCCAAAGAATATTGACGTTAAATATCCTAGTGATTGGATTGGTTCCTGGAGAAACCCGAGTCTTTCTAAGTACTGACAGTGTTGATTCTGAAGACGAAAGTGAGCATCTTAATTTCCCATTAGAATATTTAAACACTATTAACCTGGCCAGATTACCACAACACAATCTTAACCTTAAAGTACGGACAATAGTCATGCTATTAAGAAACCTTAATACTAAACAAGGTTTATGCAACGTTACACGGTTGGTCGTGAACAGCATGAGAGAACATCTTATTGAGGCACAAGTGCTTACGAGATCCCATACTGTTTTGATTCCCAGAATTGACCTTACAAGTTCTGATCTGGAATTACCTTTTAAACTTAAACAACGGCAATTTCCCATTACGGCTGCATTTGCCATGACGATCAACAAATCCCAAGGATAAACCATGGACAAAGTAGTACCTTTCGGAGCCTGTATTTGGACATGGACAACTTTATGTTGCCTTTTCAAGAGTCCGGTGTTCGTGTGACGTTAAAGTGAAGGTTTTAACTACTCCATACCGGGGAGAACTGATTCAAGGACAGGAAACCATCTTTACCAAAAATGTTGTTTATAAGGAAATTTTTGATGAACTATTTTGAATTTACCATTTTATTAATTTTTTATTTCCAATTTACTTCATTTAAACGTTTGCACTCCGATATTTTTTTTACTTATGAGTGCAACAACTCAAAGACATTTTGGACTTAAATGATATAATAATTCAATTTCAATTTTAGTTTTAATAAACTAAATTTATTTAATTAAATGAAAACTTTCCCAGGACGCTCCCACCCTCCATGATTGTTCATCCCTCCAAAGATCGGAGGGAACAGAAAGTGATTGGCATTGTTGGATTTGCGATTCTTTAGAGAATCGGCGGTTTACTGGTAAACTAGAATGGACAGTTGTTATATGCACAGAAATTTCAAGGGTGTTGTCTCATCTCAAAAGGTATAAGAAGAGCCAGAATATAATATAATAGACTTTTATTTTATATAAATCATTTGGGTGCAAACCAATGAACCAACCAGAGTAAAATGTATGCATTGATTGGCACTGTATGTAAATTCGACAGTTTATAAAATGAACTTCTATCCTTTGTTTCTCTGACCATACTGTAACGGACTGCTTTTGATGAATGCTCCCTCCAAGACATTTTGCCAAGAAGTCATTAGAAGATAAAATGAACAGCTTTTCCCCTGCCTGATTACTGAATTGTCCTGTTAGAGGATGTTTCTTTCTTTAATAAGATGTTAAATTTCGACCACAATTGTGACCATAAGTGGAGCTGCAGATTGCAGCCGTATCTTTGTGACAGGCAGGTATGAGATTACAAGCAAAGGCTATAGTGGGGACTTGGGACACCCTGTCTATTTAATAAAGAATCTGAAAATGAGATTAGGGTCACCCTATGACCCTTTCATGATAAAGCCCAATGGAGCGATTACAACTCTTAAATAAAATTATCAATAAAAGGCCCCCCTTGTTTTGTAAAGGACTAACAATGACAAAGTCCTCCACAGATGTAAGATGGAGCTGCTCTCTTATGAACTCTAGCAGTCATGTGCAAACACAATAAACAATAGGGAAGACAGAGAGCAGCCTGCAGATGACCCAGAGAAGCAGCCATCCACACACACACAAATTCTTTGTGCTCTGTTAATTAAAAATCCAAGATAATATGCTAAAATCCAATTTTACACCAATTTGGCTGGCAGACATTAAGAAAAATGCCTTTTGGTGGGTTTGTTGGGATCAAATTTGTCTGCTTTGTGCTGATTTATTATAAATGACTAACACTGACAGAGCCATCCACAAATTTTAAAATGTGCTTGTCCTCTTGTGAACTCTGCCAGTCATGTGCGTACACAACAACCAGAAGAGAGCAGGCGGACAGAAACATTGAGGTGACGCAAGGAAGCAGTCATCCACACGTACACACAATCTTTTTGTCTTTAAAAAGATGCGAATCCAGTCAATTGATTTAGGATTTAAATCAAATTATCTATTAGCAACTCAAATAAAATGTATAGGTCATGAAATGGAGTTTCATAAACAAAATGGTTTTGAGGCCTTCAAAAATAAGCAAGGAACCAGGCCAGAATCCTAACTGGTGTGCCCCACAGAAGCTTACCTGAACTCAGCCAAGCCCCTTATACCAACATGCTGAGTTCAGCTGGAGCAGGCCTAAAAATAGGGAACTGGCAAAACTATAAATAATCAAAAAGAAATATATAACAAAAACCCCACAAGAGGATGGATGACCATAAACCTTTGGTTTGTATTAAAAGGGCAAATGAAGAATCTTTATGATTAAGTGATCTATTAACCCAAAGGAAAGAAAGAAAGAAAGAAATGAGTTGCTCCAAATCCAGAGATCAGTTGTAACAACAGATTATTAAAAGCATAAGGAAAAGGACTGAAGGTAATTAAACGATGTGGCAAGCCCCAGCCGGGACACCTGGAAGGACTGAAGGAGGGATTATGCCCCCTCTAGACAACGAGGGGGCAACTGCCCTGGATTTTGAGGGAACCACGGGGAAGGAGCAAGGAGGCTCAAGCCCACTGGGGCCCATGGTCACCACCAGGGTGCGCCCAGATGCCTGACGCACGGAGTGCTTCTGGTCCTCCACACCAGGGAGTGCTGGCAGAAGATCATTGGGAGGCACCTGGAGCACGTCTGGGTGAATATGAAAGGTGCCACCTTCCTCCATTTGAGGGCTGGAGTCGAGCGGAAGAGGACGTAGCTCGGAGGAGAGGAGTGGAGGAGGTCAGCAAGAGAGAAAGGGCATTGTAAGAGGCCTGGACTTGAGGGGTGATTGGTACGGGGTGCTGGGTTGTGTGTGTGTTCACTGTAAATAAGTATGAATAAACGTGTGTTTCATAAAGTGACGGTGTTTGTCTGATGGTGTTCGGACCCAAGCTTACAAGGGTTTAACTTAAAGTTTGGGCACATGAGGCTTTTGCCTCATCTAGAGGACCCGCCAAATTAGTTGCTAAGGTTTAAATGAAGTCGGTGTGTAATGAACACCCCCTTAAAAAGTGAGAGTGAGTGAGGGAGCCCACACACAAAAGTTATGAAGTGGTGATCAGATCAGTGGAAAAACCCATAGGACCTCCTGTAAGCGAAGCAATGTTTTGAATAATAGAAGAATTGACATGTATATGAAGTTATTGGTGGCTGTAGTCGATTGGCTAAGACGATAGAATTCTGCATATTAAGAGTCAGATGATCTGATGATGTATTAGATAAGGTAATGATAATAGAAAAGGATAAAAGGGAATGAATTGTATTAACGATGGCTCACTTCATGGACTGAGACATTTGTGGACATCTATGTGTAAAAAAAGATTCATTCTGCATTTTCATCTGGTCTCTGTGAATGACTTCTTTGAAAACAGAGGGAAGGTTTTTCCACTACAAAACCAATAATAGAAATCTGGCATAAGGTTTGAGATCATAAAGTGATCATCTGGCAGATCAGAACTCTGCACATTCCACACATCGCAACATGTTCTGTGCGTACAGAAACCGGATGTATGCATTAGAAACACATGTGCACAGAGTGTGGACAGAGATGTACAGTAACTGCATCGTCATCCTAAAAACAAGAGATGCACAGTAAGTTAAATGACTTGGGGGTCTACTCTGGGCCTTGCTTCTTTTCTTGCGAGCATAATTAATAGTCTTTGCAAACCATGCCACTTTTACTGTTGGCAATTTTTCGTACGTAGAGCACATTATTGGAATGAGTAATGCTAACTTAATACGTAAAAATAATCGGCTTAAAGCAGAAATTGTAATCGGGGTGTTAAAAATAATTAACTCTTAAGTGATTGCAGTTAGCTTTAAACTAGGCAGAAGTCAATGGTCTGTGGAGAGGTAATTGCTAAAACTCATCTTTACCCCAAGTATTAAACTTAAGAGCTTTTAAGGCAGACAAGAACAATTTATTTTTTTGAACAGCCTAAAATCACACAAAGGAATGCCTCAGTGGGCTTTAACAGGCCCTGGTTTTTTTTTTGACAGCCCCCCAGCCTCGCTTCCCTAAGAAGGCATCAAATAAGACATTAAGAAGGCTGACTTTTGGAGGGTTTCTCAATACCACCTAAGCAGGTTCAAGATTGGGTGTTGTGTGTTGATTTATTTCTTAAATTTAAAAAGTCTGCTCTTTCTGCCACCCTTGAAGATCCATATTTACCACAAGGTTAGTTAAACTCCTTTCAGCGGCAAGGAGAGGAGGACCCCGGCAATAGTGAAGTGAGGAAAGATGTAAGTGTGGTATAGCGGGTCCGTGGCTTCCAATAAACAAGGCCGGGTTTTAAATCTGTGAAGCTGTGCCGTTCTCCGTGGGCGCGATTGCACGACCACGGGGAGTTAATAAGGTGGCTGGAGCGAGTCGCACCTGCACGTGTGGGTGCGGTCGTTCTTGATTGCCTCATTGGCTTTCTGCGGTGTGTGATTAAGGCGCTGTGCCCACGGAGGCACACAGTGGTTGTATATATGCGGATCGAACAAAGAGAAAAGGGGAGGAATGAATGGAAGAATATAGATGGATAGAGGAAGAAAGAAATGTGAGGTTAATGAACAGTAAAGAGCAGTCTAGGCAGGAGTATGTGGCCACCTGAAAAGAGGAAGCTGAACGAGCTGGAGCCCTGCGAAGGAGCGTTAGTTGGTGGCGCTCTAGGAGCTAGTTTACCCCACTGAAAGTTCAAGTGAGTGGGGTGAACAGAACAGGTGACCTCCCGAGGGATCAGAGGAGCGACTGCAGGAGCGCAAAAGATGAAGGGAGGAGAGCCGACCTCGGACGGTCTGGCAATGATTTCCGGAAGGAGACCAAGACAGAGGTTGGCTGAATGAGTTCAAGGCTGTGGGGTATCCACTGGCTGCGAGTTATGGGTGAGCCGGGGAGAAAGAAGGGTGTACCGAGATCGAGATGATAGAGACTGCATTTTAACCTTGTATTTTAAAGGATTTATTTATTTGATTTTTATGCCCCTGGACACTCGTTTTGATGGATTATTTATTGAACCTGAGGTACTGCACTTTTGTTTGTTTTAATTAAAGCACTTTGGCACTTTTTGGATATATCCCCCTGACTTCATGTGAGATTTGTCCTCATTTGTCAGCTCATCTCAGTGACATTACCAACGGTGTTGGGATTAAGGCTCCCATAAGGACGTTGGGAGCACGGAGAGGACCTGCATTGTCACAGTAAGGATTAAGGGTTTAAGGAGCTGAGGAACAGAGCTTATGGTAGGTACAAAAACTAGAACAAAAGGGGACGGAAGTGATAGAAGTGGTGCCGGATGCAATCCATCAGGCTTAATTCATCATAATTTTGGAGCATTGTAACTCATTGTCTTCAGTCCTTGATAGTGATGAACAAAACGATTCACTTGAAAAGGACTTTTCAGGAAACGTCTTTTTACTTTGCAAAAAGTTTGTGAAACAAATTGAATTTTGCTCCAGCAAAATTCATGCAACTGACAGAAGAAGAATTTAACACTAGAATCCCTGAAGCCTACGAAAAAGTTCATAAAACTCCTTTGCACCTCTCCATTAGCGTCTTTTGTTTTGCAAATGTGTCAATCAGCACAAGCAGCAAGCAGCCTGCTATGTCATCCCCCACCGAGGCAGCAGAAGTCAAGTCAGGCCTAAAGTTCTCAGAGCTGGTCTCTTTGTCTGGAATTGTATAGGGTAAATATCGTTATTTGGAATACATACATTGCATGTGTATTCCCTGTCTACAAAGATCTGTGTAAGTGAATGATGGCAGGAACTGTTTGGCAAGAAATGCTGAACTTTTTTCACGTTATAGTAATAATGAAGTGAAGTGTACAAATTTTTAGTCCAAATATCAAATTAACACTTTCACAAAAAGTATAACAAAACAAGTGCAATTTTATTCAAGAATATAACCAAAGAAAAAGAAATGATTCAATTTACATGTTGCTCTCAATGAGTAAACACTCATGCTCAAATGTCAGTCATCAGAAAGTCAACATGTCTGCTTGGCTGGTGCAGAGGTTAGAACTGCTGCATTATAACTAAAAGGTTCCGGGTTTGAGTTCAGGTGTTCCCTGTTTTTAGTAGTGAGCAAAGACACCCATGCAGAACATGTGAAAAATGACAGAATTGCTGCGATTTCAGACATCTGACAATGTTTGGTTGAGATCTGTGTTTTGAGTTACAACCCAGGGCAACAATTTACTGTTGATGAGCAACTGTTTTTGTCGTGGCGAAAAATTCATCATCAGAAGGCTTTTTACCTAAAAATAAAGTCTATTAGGACTCGAGATAGACAGACAGAGTTTTCAGGGTTTATTGCAATAAATCAACCACACGGACTCAACCCAATTCGGCCGAATGTGATTGAGCCCTGATCATTACAACAATTGAAGTATTTATAACAATTTCTTATCATTTTGGCTGCGTTCGATTAGCTCATTCTGCATCTGGTTTACTGTTCATTATTCCTCTTGGTGTCTGGCTTATTTTGATTGGTCTAAGACTGGGTGGAAGGCTTCCTCTTCACCATTTTTGGGCTTTACTATGTCATTTCCTATCTTTTTAACCTTGCTCTAATGAGCTTGTTTGCCTACCTCCTCTGACTCCCTTATTATCTCCTTAATTTTCCTATTACTGGCCCCCTTATGGAATGTGTTATCTTTCTATTCTGTTCCCATTTTTCTCTAACTGGCCAAGGCTTCAATTCCATATATGGGTTTACCTCTCTTAAGCCTTCCAAACTTTTTACAATAGTGACCTGAAGCTTAAACTTTAATTAATTTTAATGAAAGCACTGAACATGTTTGCACCTTCCCCTGGCTTCGTGTGGTGTCCACATTTGTACAGCTCATCCCGGTCATGACTATCGACAGTGTGGGGTTCAAGAGGCTCCCAAATGAGAAGAGAGAGTATGGAGCCAGACCTGCACCGTCACACTGACCCCACTAGGTGTATAAAAATGAGCCTGAGGAGGGAGTTGGGGATAAGGGCCAGAATCAGCCTGTTGAAAATGAAACTAAAGGCAAAATCGGGTGGGTGAGTCTTCACGATGAAGAGAAGACAGAACAGTCAGTAGCCCAGCACGGGAGCAAGGGAAATGGTGCTCCAAAGAACGGGTCGTCCACACTGAGTGGCGTGTGGAGAGATTGAGAGCTTCAAGAAGTCATGCAGATGGCGACAGATGTGGCAGGAATGAGGAGGTCCGTCTCCACGGACTCCAGTGGGTGCTGCACTAGAGACAGTTGGAAAGGGGGGCCATGACTGTAAGAGTCTTGGAAGGCTGCAAGACTCGAGAAGGGTGAGCTGAGTACATGGGATGAGAAGGCAGCACTGGGACGGCAGAAGTGAAAGAAATGGAATTGTGAGGAGTTTGGAGTTTGCATTTTCCTTTCTTGTAATACATCTCAACCAAGGCCGACAAATTTGGCATAAAGTTTTGGATTGCAACAGATCTGGAGACAAAATGGAGGAAAAAATCCCAGTCGTTTCAAGGGAGAAAGACTTTCTGAGACTGTGGTCATAAAGGTTATGGAGTCGTTTCTGGGCAAAGGCAGAACCGTAACGACAGATAGCTTCTTCATGGCTCTGTCACTGGCTGGAGTATGTGAATTATCTATCTATCTATCTATCTATCTATCTATCTATCTATCTATCTATCTATCTATCTATCTATCTATTGTGAAACCTGGCCCGGACACAGACAGACGGAAAACATTTTTGCACCCAACACACTTTTATTGACACTATTTACAAGGTGTTTTGCTCACGTGCACCCCCAGTGCCTTCTTGCACCGAATTCCCCAAAAGTCCAGGGCCCACAGTCACTGTGCCTTTCCTCTGGCCGCCTCCTGTCCTCTCTCCAGCTCCGTCTCCTTCCTCCCGACTTCCACCAATGACTGGAGGGAGGCGGCCCCTTAAATAAGGCTCCCGGATGAGCCCCAGGTGCTTCCGCCATCTGTTCCTTGGCCACGCCCCAGCGTGGCGGAAGTGTCGGCTGCCTTCCTGGCAGCTCTCCGGGCGCCACACAAAGTCTTCCCCCCGGCACTTCCTGGTGTGGCGGAAGTGCCGGGCTCCCGGATAATTAGGCACCGGGGCGCCGCCTGGCGGTGGCCACGGGTCCCTACAGGGCTGGGCTTCAAAGCCCTGTACCCGAGGCCCCCTGCCTAACCAGGACGGACGCCCCCACTCTGTCTGGAGGAGGCACTCGCCCTCCTCCGGTCCTCAAGCGTCCGGCGGGCTCCAGCCCCAACCGGCAACCGACGGGATAAACCGGCATCGGCGCCGCCTGGCGGTGACCACGGGCCCCTACAGGAAGGGCTTCCATGCCCTCAACCCGTGGCCCCCAACAAAACCAGGACGGACGCCCCCTCGCGGTCTGGAGGAGGCACAAGCCCTCCTCATGTCCTCCTGGGCGTCCCGGCCGGGGGCCACACTATCTATCTATCTATCTATCTATCTATCTATCTATCTATCTATCTATCTATCTATCTATCTATAATCTATCAGACTGCTCTGCACCACAACACAACTGTGCTTGGCACCATAAATAAAGTGTGGACTTCCACCTGCAGCTAAAGTCTCCATGAATGTGTTTAGATCTGGCAGTGCCATGCAGATGGTGTATGCGCCCAAAAAGAAGAAGTCTGTCTGCATTCTCAGTACCATGTGCCATAACGTGGTGATTGGGCAACATATGAAAATAAAAAATAATGTTCAAATAATACATCATGTTCAAATGACATAGCACTTTCAAATAATGACATTTTCATGCATGGATGTGTGTGTGTGCATGTGCGAGAGAGGCAGAGACAGATCTGATCACATACAAGTGGCTACTGGAATATAAAATAAATACTTTCACAAAGGTATAATGAAAAAAGTGTGCTTTTATTCAAAAATATAACTGAATAACAAAAAAATTAAAGTGACAGCAAGATCCCACGAACACATGATTCACCAGCGTTTGTGTGTTTGCTTATATCCCTCCAGCAATATCTTTTACAGGTAGCAAAACCTTACACCGGGTGTTACAGATTCAAATCCAATGTATGTAATTATTATATTATAGTAATAATAATAGCAGCTCACTACTCAAAACAAAGGACACCCAGACTCACACCCACAACCTTTTGGTTATAAGGCAGTAGTTCTTAGCGCTGCACCATCCAAGAATACATTTAGCCTTGTCGATTGACATTTGTGCTTGGGTATTTAACTTATTGACAGCAACATGTTAATCAAATGTTTTTTTTTATTTGGTTATATTCTTGAATAGGCGGCACGGTGGCGCAGTGGTAGACCCAGGTTCAGTTTCCAGGTCCCTCCCTGTTCTCCCCGTGTCTGCGTGGGTTTCTTCTGGGTACTCCAGTTTCCTCCCACAGTCCAAAGACATGCAGGTTAGAAGCATCGTCGAGTCTAAAGTGTCCCTAGTGTGTGCTTGGCATGTGGATGTGTGTGTGTGTGCCCTGTGGTGGGCTGGCGACCTGCCCAGGATTTGTTTCCTGCCTTGTGCCCTGTGTTGGCTGGGATTGGCTCCAGCAGACCCCCATGACCCTGTAGTTAGGATATAGCAGGTTGGATAATGGATGGATGGATTTTCTTGAATAAAAGTTCATATGTTAATTTGATATTTGGACTAAAGTCCTCACACATTGTACACTTCACTTCATTATTACTATAACCTAAAAAACGTTTCTGTTTTAGTTATGTGCTCAACATTTCTTGCCTCATATTTCCTGTTATCCTACACTTACCCAGATTATTGTAGACACGGAGCACACATGAAATGCATGTATCCCAAATAACGATATACTGTATTATTTACCTTGTACAACTCCAGGCCCCCAGATAAAGAAACTTAAGTGGGGAGAACTTTAGCTGCTTCGGAGGTGAAGATGGGACAGCAGGCTGCTTGCTGCTTGTGCTGATCGACACATTTACTAAACAAAAGACTCTGACGGAGAGGTGCGAAGGAATTTAAGGGATTACAAGTTTTTGTATGCTTCAGGGAATTTAGTGTTAAGTCCTGTCTTGGTGCCAGAAAAGGCCAGTTGGTGGTGTTATGAAGTATTAAAAGCCTAGGGGTACATAAGTAGGCCGCACGTAAATGAAAGAAACAGAACCACAAAACCTTACTAAAACATCCAAAAAAAAAAAAAACCTGCATTTATTTTCAAAGTTTCTACTAAGAAAATGGAGACAGTTACACACAAGTAGAAAAGTAAGTCAGGAAGAAAATGCTTCCTCAGGTATCCTGCTGATAAGAATTACTATGCTGGACACTCTCCATTGCGCAAATAAATTAAAACAACTCTCCATGCCTTGCTCTGTTCAACACAAGGCCTCTCCTCCACTCTTCTCATTCCATCTTTCTCCTCAAACCCAAAAAAGCTTCTTTTATAACACAAACCTGCAGTGATGCTAGGCATTTCCAATTAAAACAAAAGTGAACTTTACGTAGTTAAAAAAAAAAGAAAAAACACTTACCTGTTTTAACACTAGAATTACCAGAGCCTATGGGAAAACTCGTAAAATAGCACACTTTAAATCTGTTCGCACCTCTCCGTCAGCGTCTTTTGTCCTGTAAATGTGTTGACAACAACAAGCACCCTGCTATCCCATCCCCCCACCCACCGCCGCAGTTCAATTCGCAAAGTAGTTTCTCAGTGCTCAGTGTTTATCTTCGAGTGAAGTGCTGGAGCTTTATAGGGTAAAAAAGTACATCATCATTTGGAATACATACATTTTATGTGTGTTCAGCGTCATCAACAATCTATGTAAAACGTAGTTAACACAGAAACTTTTTTCATGTTTTAGTAATAATTGACAAAATGTAGACATGAAATGTATAATGTGTGAAGCCTGAAATACAAATATCAAATAAACACTTTCACAAAAGCTACAAGTATAACAAAACAATTGCACTGTTATTCAAGAATTTAACCGAAGAAAAAAAGAAAGCAGGTTACGGAAGGCGGTTGATACGACAGTGAGCGTGGTGCAATGTTAAGAACTGCTGACTCCCAATCAACAGGCCGCAGTTTCGATATCAACTGCTTTCCAAATTTACCATTTTCAGTAGTGAGCTGCTCTTATTGTTTATATCATACAATAAAAACATACATGTGATTTGCGTCTGTAAATTTATAGTACTTGCCAAAGTTTTTCAGTTTCATTCTCTTACTCACGTTCAAGCTTCCACACACCAACTTGTTTTGTTACACCCCCTCTTTATTTGAAAATGGCGTCAGATCTTGTGCATGAATGAGACTGGGTAAGCTGTGGACGTGTATGTGAGTGGTGTGCGTGACTGAGAATGACTGTGGATGTCAATTTTTTTTATTCAGTTTTATTCCTGAGTGCTTTTGCTCATGCTAAATTAGTATGCACCTTCTGATCCATGATGTCAAAGTCACACTGACAAAAAAAGAGAGACTTAGGTATATATGACATTTAAAATAATTCATTTTATGAGCTGTATTGTACATTTTGGAAAACGTTGTTGCACTAATGCAACATTATATTCATTTGTATACCTTCATGCAGTTGTAATCATGATGAGACCGTATACTGTGTGAAGCCTGAAGTCCAAATATCTAATAAAAACTTTCACAAAAGGTACAAGTATAACAAAACAAGTCCACTTTTATTCAAGAATATACAGTAAATGAAGAAAAAAGAAAGCAGGTTACGGTAGGCATTTGATACGACAGCTTGCGTGGTGCAATGCTAAGAACTGCTGATTCCCAATCAAGAGCTTCTGGAATGGATGCTGGCAGCTTCTCAAGTTTACCGTTTTGAGTAGAGTGCCGCTCTTGTTGTTAATATTATAAAGATTTGCATCTGTAACAGCCACTGTAAATGTGTAGTACTTGTTAAAGTTAGCGTCGTTTTTTATTTTCATTCTCTCACTCACGTTCTTGCTCCCACAACACCTCCCTGCCCCCACCCCAAACCCCTTATTTGACGCTGTTTTCAGATAAAGACGTGTAATTGACTGGGAATAATTGTGGATGTCAGTACTGTCTTGAAACAATGGAACTGGAAATTACAGGGAATTCTCAGATGTTTTCCCAGTCTCGTTCGTGCACAAGATCTGACGTGGTTTTCAAATAAAAAGGGGGTGTAACAAAACAAGTTTGTACCACATGTTTATCTAAAAATGGCGTCAGATTGGGGGGGCGGGGTGTGTGCGTGGAAGCTTGAACGTGAGTGACAGAATATAACTGAAAAAAAAACTAAATTTACAGACGCAAATCAATGTATGTTTTTATTTTATGATATAAACAATAAGAGCAACTCACTACTCAAAATGGTAAATTTGGGAAGCAGCTGATATCGAAACCGTAACCTCTTGATTGAAAGGCAGTAGTTCTTAGCATTGCACCCCACAAGCTGTCATATCAACCCCCTGCCGTAACCTGTGTGGCAAGTGGCTGGGGTTGCTACCCACCCAGGAAGACCAGAGGAGGGCTTGCACCTCCTCCAGACCTTGAGGGGGCAACCACCCTGGTGGCTTTGGGGACCACAGGTACAGAGCTGTGGACCTCAGCACTTCCGCCACACCCGGAAGTGCTGGGGGGAAGACAATCAGGGACACTCGGAGTGCTTCCAGATGCAGAGCCGGTACTTCTGCCACACTGGGGAGTGCCGGTGGAAGATTCCTGGGAGGCACCTGGAGCACATCCGGGTGTGTATAAAATTCCATTCGAGGCTGGAGTCAGGTGGAAGAGGACAGAGCTCGGGAGGAGAGGAAAAGGTGGCCAGAAGAGAGTGAGGCATTGTTGTGAAGAGGCCTGGACTTTGGGGTGATTGGTGCTGCTGCACTGGGTGGTGCGTGATTACTGTTGCATATATATTGTAAATAAATGTGTGTGGTGCTTTAACGTTATGTCTACCTGTCTGTGTCCGGGCTGTTCCCCACACTTGCTTTTTTTTCTTCGGTTAAATTCTTGAATAAAAGTGCACTTATTTTGTTATACTTGTACCTTTTGTGAAAGTGTTTATTTGATATTTGCATTTCAGGCTACACATTATATACTTCATGTCTACATTTTGTCAATTATTACTAAAACATGAAAAACGTTTCTGTGTTAACTACGTTTTACATGGATTGTTGATGACACAGAAAACACACGGAATGCATGTGTTCCAAATAACGATGTAGTATTTAATCTATACAACTCTGACATGCAGGTAAACAGAATTGAGCTGAGAAAACTTTGTGTGGCGGTAGGGGGATGTGATAGCAGGCTGCTTGCTGCTTATCGACACATTTAACACTAGAATTACCAGAGCCTACGAAAAAACTCGTAATTCCGTCCCACCTTAAACTGCTTCTTAAATCCCTTCACACCTCTCCGCCAGCGCCCTTTGTCTTCTAAATGTGCTGATAAAGAGAAGCCGGCTATTCCATCCCCCCACCAATTTAGAACGTGCACGAACTTCTCCTCAGCTCAGGCCTTGATTGAGTATCTGGGAGTGAAGTGGAGTTTTAGAGCGGAAATAATAGATCGTTGTTTGGAACACACGCATTTCATGTCTGTTCCGTTTCTACAGTAATCTGTGTCAACACATTGTTAAAACAGAAACTTTTTTATATTCTAGTAGTAGATGACAAAATGTAGGCATAAACTATATAATGTATGAAGCCTGAAGTCCAAATAGCAAAGAAACATTTTCACAAGAATAACACAATTGCACTTTTATTCAAACATATAACTGCAGAAACAAAAAGCCGCCTTAACATGCGATATTGACACCAGTTTACTGTAACTGACTCCATGGCTTCAATAGACTCAGCCCCCGCTTGGGAATCAAGGGTCGCGGTTCGATCCTGCGCCTCCGTTTTGAGAAGTAAACTGCTCTTGTCTTACTGTTTTAGAATAAAAGCATACTTTTGATTTCAGTCTGTAACAGCCGGTGCAATTTATGATCCTTGTAAAGGTTAGCTTTTTTTTATTCACTTTTCACTCTCTCAGTCGCGTTCAGAATCAATCCATACAACCCCATCTGACACGGCTGTTTTCACTAAAGACGCGCTATAGCTCTGCAGTGTACCACGATGCATACTAACGCACAATCAAACCCCCCCGGTTCTGACACACAAACGCTGGCGAAGCTGCCTTCTTCGTATCTCACCGTCACTTGCTTTTCGTTTTATTGAGTGTTCCTCCCAGTCCCCGCATGTTGCTGTATGCTTTTTCTTTTGTACTACAGGACATGCAGAGGAAAGAATGGTAAAGACCAGTAACTTCGGCGCTATATGCAATCATCAGACACTCCCCATCTGCCCGTGTCGCTCAAACACAGGAACATATATTGGTGTAAAATATAACAAAAGTGCACTTTTATTCAAGTGCACTTTTTCCATCGCCTTTTCCTGTAAGAAGCAGTGTACACACTTCTCTCTATGCTGTGGTTTCTATTACACACCTGAAAGAAAGAGACAATATATGTGAAAATATAATCGCACTAATGCAATATTATTTGAAAACTAACAGCGTCAGATCGGGTGTGAATTTATGCAGGAACTGGAAATTCTCTGATGCGGACCTTCCCCCAGGGAAGAAAGTACAGTGTCAGGTGCTCATTCAGTGTAATAGAAACCATAGCACAGAGAGGTGTGTACACGGCAACAAGTACACGTGTCGTAAATGTAGGAAGGACGGTCCTTGGGTGTGTGGAACTGTTAATATTTGAATGTGATGATTTTATATAGCACGGAATGAAAATCAGCACTTCTTAGCATTGCACCATGCAAGCTGTCCTATCAATCGCCTACTGTAACTTGCTTTCTTTTTTCTTCGGTTATACAGGTAGTTTTGAATAAAAGTGCACTTGTTTTGTTTGAGAAATGAAGTGTCTGCGTGCACTTTTCGTGGCATTACACGTGTATTTTTTGAGCATGCCCGTTTGAGCAGTATAAAAATATTGAAAAGTATAACAAAACAACGGGCAGATGGGGAGTGTCTGATGATTGCATATAGCGCCAACTTACTGCTCTTTACTATTCTCTCCTCTGCGTGCCCTCGAGTACAAAAGAAACAGAATACAGACGCGCTATAGCTCTGCGTTGTACCACGATGCATACTAACGCCCCCCCACCTGGTTCTGACACACAGACGCTGGCGAAGCTGCCTTCTTCGTATCTCACCGTCACTTGATTTTCTTTTTATTCAGTTTTATTGAGTGTTCCTGCCAGTCCCCGCATGTTGCTGTATGCTGGATAGAGAGAAGTGGGGGGGGGAGGGGGTTGGGGGGGTGATTGTGCGTTAGTATGCATCGTGGTACACTGCAGAGCTATAGCGTCTTTAGTGAAAACAGCCGTGTCAGATGGGGTTGTATGGATTGATTCTGAACGCGACTGAGAGAATGAAAAGTGAATTAAAAAAAAAAAAAAGCTAACCTTTACAAGGATCATAAACTGCACCGGCTGTTACAGACTGAAATCAAAAGTATGCTTTTATTCTAAAACAGTAAGACTAAGAGAAGTTTACTTCTCAAACGGAGGGGAGCAGGATCGAACCCGTCACCCCTTGATTCGCAAGCGGGGGCTGAATCTATCGAACCACGGAGTCAGTTACGGTAAACTGGTGTCAATGTCGCATGTTAAGGCGGCTTTTTGTTTCTGCAGTTATATGTTTGAATAAAAGTGCAATTGTGTTATTCTTGTGAAAATGTTTCTTTGCTATTTGGACTTCAGGCTTCATACATTATATAGTTTATGCCTACATTTTGTCATCTACTACTAGAATATAAAAAAGTTTCTGTTTTAACAATGTGTTGACACAGATTACTGTAGAAACGGAACAGACATGAAATGCGTGTGTTCCAAACAACGATCTATTATTTCCACTCTAAAACTCCACTTCACTCCCAGATACTCAATCAAGGCCTGAGCTGAGAGAAGTTCGTGCACGTTCTAAATTGGTGGGGGGATGGAATAGCCGGCTTCTCTTTATCAGCACATTTAGAAGACAAAGGACGCTGGCGGAGAGGTGTGAAGGGATTTAAGAAGCAGTTTAAGGTGGGACGGAATTACGAGTTTTTTCGTAGGCTCTGGTAATTCTAGTGTTAAAAGACAAAAGACGCTGACAGAGAGGTGTGAAGTGATTTATGGTGGGCCAGATTTACAAGTTTCTTTGTAGGCTTTTGTAATTCTAGTGTTAAGTATAAGTCAGTCCGGAAGGGGTGAGACCAAGGAACAGAGACCTGGAAGTGACGTCATTGGGTCTGATCTGTAGGGGTTTGAAAGGAGGAGAAACATTCAGCAACAATGCCAACCCTCGACTCAGGTTGGAATTACAATCAGACAAGCCTTCAAGTTGTCTCCCAAGTGCACATGGGTATCAGTATGTAATTTTTTTGACTGGTATGAGTGTGCCAGAGGCTTTTCTTGGAACTTATAGAATGGCACACCGATGGGATACTGGAGGGCTGGCTTGGTGAACTTGTCAGGTGAAGCACCTACAGGAGAACAGGTTAAAAGCCTTCATTGTGGATCATTTGGGGAGTTCAGGAGTGTAATTTGATAACAGATGGAAGAAGGGGAATACAAGCAGTAACTTAGGTAGCTTCCTGGAGTTAAGCTGAACTTGGCAATTTACTGTAATAGAAGGTTAGTGTTGTGAAGTAGTGCTGTGGAGTCTGTCCATCTTGATAACAGACGATTGCCTAGATGGCGAGGACAGTAGCTGGGCCATCAGGCTCCTGTTGAGCTCCGAGAACAAAGAGCTTGACTTACACTTTGAAATCTGGCTGCAAGGATTTGAGGGAGAGTCAAAGGATCTTTGGTTAGTCTGTCTTTAAAGTCTCCAAAGTAAAGACAGAGAGGGAGTTGAAGTTAAAAGGCCGGGCACGTGTTTGATGAGCCTGAATAAAAGTAAAGGAACTGACCGAACTTGATTTGCGCATGAGATTTACATAAGGGGAAAGTCCAATACAGCTGTAGGGAAATATATTTTTTTTAATTATTCATTGTGCTTTTATAAACCTTCAACACCTTTTTTTTATGAACTATTGATTGATCGCCTGAAAAATGCATTTTGCCTGGTTCTATGAACTGGTGAGTTTTAATTGTAGGCTAAACTCATTTTTTGATGATGCCATTTCTGGCATGTTGAACTCTTCACAGCATTATTGGTATCTGGTCTTGGTATCAGATGGCCACATTTTGCCAAAAATTCAAAGTTCAGAGCACAGGACAAGGAGCCACAGATCTCTCAAAGCATATTCTAGTCACCTTTAGAAAAGACTCCAAAAGATGCTAGAAGTCCTCAGGAAGTTGCTGTGCCCAGTGAGGGCAAAAAACAAGACCTCTCTATCTCTGGTCACATGACCTGGTATTATGCCGGACTCTTACATTGGAAGGATCAGAAGTCAGAAAAATGAGTGTGGTGAAGCGTGTTAGGGTCCATGCAAACATTTAAAAATAAAAAAACTGTGTGCTCAGGCTTGTGGGTGCAGGTGTGCCCTATGGTGAGGCAACGTTGCTGCAGAATGCCAGTTGGGAGTGAGCTGATTTGCTTGTTATGTGCAGGCTCAGTCAGTTCAGCTGTCCTTCATTGGCATTCTGCAGGTGGTCAGGCAGATCACCTGAATGTGCTAAAGTGATGTCCGTGATTGATTGGCATCTTTTTAAATAAATAATTTGCCACACTCGTATATTGGTAGGAAGGGACATAGTAACGTGGTGAGAACGGTGTCTGGGCGGGATGCAGGAGTGGACGGCGCTACACTAAGAGCCCAGGGTTAGGATCGTCAGCGACACCGATTGGTGCTATGCCCCTCTGTGCCACGTCTTCATTTTATTTTATTTTTTATTTTTTTTTTAATTTTATTGTAATCATTCCATACAAATCAATCAATTTTTACAAAAAGCTGGATTGAAAACAAGTCGACCTCCACCCCTGAGAGAGAGAGCATGGCCAACAGGGTAAAAGTCCCCATTTTAAAAGGGGAAGCGTGAGTGCAAGAGTAGAAAGGATCAAGAAAGAAAAGATGGAGGTTAAAAGGAGAAAGAAAGAAGGCAGGAGGTGGAAGGAGCAGAATCGGTAGTGAGCGAGCTGAGGAGAGAAGGCTCATGGGAGAGAAAGCAGGCAGCTGGGATGTAAGCCCCAAAGTGCAGTGTATGGCCGACACTCAGGGGGGCAGTTGGAATGTGTCACTCTGGGTGAGCTGCAATGAGGAGCGGGAGTGACCGGGAGCTTAGACAGCTCAACTTGGCAAGGGGGTCGAGGAGTCTTAGGAGGAGAGCCCCAGTGTGAGCGCTATGGCCATTGGGGACTTATGCCGAGGTCTGGAGAGGAAGCCTGTCCGTAGCCGTGGGATGGCAGAGACCTGGACCTGAGGAAAGTCAGCTGCGTTGGCTGTTAGGGCGACTCATCTGCTGTAAGGCCCGCATGGGATCAGCATGGGATGAGAGGAAGAAGGCGCCGGGTTTTCTTTTAGCAAAGCCAGTTGATTTTAACCTCATTTTTTAATGGATTCATTTATTTAGATTTCAACCTTCACAGATACCCCTTTTTAATTGGATTATTTAATTCTGATGAAGCACTGCACTTTTGAACACTTTTGGATTGTTTTTAATGAAAGCACTGAACATGTTTGCACCTTCCCCTGGCTTCGTGTGGTGTCCACATTTGTACAGCTCATCCCGGTCATGACTATCGACAGTGTGGGGTTCAAGAGGCTCCCAAATGAGAAGAGAGAGTATGGAGCCAGACCTGCACCGTCACACTGACCCCACTAGGTGTATAAAAATGAGCCTGAGGAGGGAGTTGGGGATAAGGGCCAGAATCAGCCAGTTGAAAATGAAACTAAAGGCAAAATCGGGTGGGTGAGTCTTCACGATGAAGAGAAGACAGAACAGTCAGTAGCCCAGCACGGGAGCAACGGAAATGGCGCTCCAAAGAACGGGTCGTCCACACTGAGTGGTGTGTGGAGAGATTGAGTGCTTCAAGAAGTCATGCAGATGGCGACGGATGTGGCAGGAATGAGGAGGTCCGTCTCCACGGACTCCAGTGGGTACTGCACTAGAGACAGTTGGAAAGGGGGGCCATGACTGTAAGAGTCTTGGAAGGCTGCAAAACTCGAGAAGGGTGAGCTGAGTACATGGGATGAGAAGGCAGCACTGGGACGGCAGAAAAGTAACCCAATGTCTCCATAGTTTTCTGGTTGATTTTAACTCCACCTAAACAGCACTGGATTTTATCAATTGATTTATTTGGTTTATTTATTACAAAGGGTTAGGGTTTATAGGCGTTATAGCTCATCTTTATTTGAAAACAGCATGAACACCACTGAGAGAATAAAACTGAATTAAAAACAAAAGCTAACCTTTACAAGTACCATACATTTACACCGGCTGTTACAGACTCAAATCAAATGTATGTTTTTTATTGTATAATAGTAACAATAAGAGCAGCTCACTACTCCAAACGATAATTCTGGGAAATGGTCAGGGTCAAACCCACGAACTCTTGATTATGGGTCAGCAGTATTTACCGCTGCACCACCCAAGTGGTCGTGTCATCATTGTACCCTAACCCAATTTCTTTTTCTTCAAATATATTCTTGAATAAAAGTGCTCTTGTTTTGTTATACCTTTTGTAAAAGTGTTTACTTGACATTTGTACTTCAGTCTTCACACATTATACACTGTCAAACTTTTGTTAATTATTACTAACATATGAAAAAAAATGTTTTTAGTTATTTCTTCAATAATTCCTGCCTCGCATTTCATCCTGCACTAACCCAAATCTTTGTAGACATGGAACACAAATGAAATGCATGTATTCCAAAAAAATGATATACTGTATTATTTGCCCTATACAGCTCCATGCACCTCACACACAGATAAGGAGCCTTGGCTTGGGCTCAGAGAACTTTTTGCCCAAGATGAGCTCCATTTTTGCGTAGTTTGATGGACGGCCGACGTTTCATTCTGGTCGGGACATCTCTCAACAGAAAGGAGGAAAAGCAGCCTTTTCAGGGCACTACATCCCCTGGAACACTAGATGGCAGCTCCCCTTGACGGAAGTGGTTCCCCGGATTCCATCAGGGCATCGTGGAACATGGAGTCCGGTTCTTCAGCCCTGTTGGGTGTCGTGGGTGACGTGTACTTCGGAGGCACAAGGACAAAGGCCCTCAGTACTTCCGGGCTACTTGAGGAAGGAGGAGGTGGCGTTTGACCCGGAGAAGGAACACTTCCTGGTCAAGGACTATTTAAAGGACTGGTTGAGACCCAGCAAGGAGAGCCAGAGATGGAAGGTTGGGTGACGAAGCTGCTGGGAGTGGAGGATTGTTATTGATTATTGTTTATTATTATTGTATTATTGGATAATTGTGGAGTGTGTGGTGCTTTGTCCACTTTATTGGAAGAAAATATTAAAGAAATCATCTTGGTGCTTTTACAAGTGTGTCCTGGACGTCTGTCTGGTGGGTTTAACGGGGCAAAAGCACCTCTAGCGTCCACAGTAGGCTTCAGGGATTCTAGTGTTAAGGACAGGGACATCTACAAGTGTGTAGTTCACTTTACCTGAAAGAAAATCCCTTAATTCAAATGAGAAAAATGGAATTTCGTCAAGAATTTAAGAAGGCACAAACAGGCAAAACAAGCCCTGGGTTTGAACAATTTATTGTCACTCTGAGCTGTTGTCATCGATGACTTTCAGACCTCCAACTAATTAAGAATAATAGGATTTACTGTGTCAAACACGCGTGCTTAGGGGACAGCCAAATGGTCCAACATGAGGCCTAAATGACACCAAGAAAAAGCTTGGTAACAAGCATTAATGTCTTTTCTCATTCCCTCTTGCAGAGCCACCGAAGACTAAGACAGAACTCGTCACTTCCTTTCCTTTACAGATGACTTCACTTCCTTTTAATACCAATGCCTTCAATTTCCATTTTCTGCTGACAATACTCATTTGTCTTTTGTTATATTACAAAAAAACTCCGGTAACAGTCACAATTGATTACTCATTGACAATATATGGAGTTGATCCCCAAATCTTTGTTTTGTCACGACTCAGATCATTCACAACTCTTACTGACATGATATTCCTCCAGGTAGGAGTCTGTTTCCTTTCCTAATCTTTACTTGCTTAGCTTTGAAGGATTTAGTGGACTGACATTGGGAAAATAAAAGACATTTTGAGTGGAAACAAGGTGACTACCTTTGAAACTGCAGACCATTCCAAATATGTTTTATACAACTGAATCCTGGCACTTGTAATGAGCAGGACACCATATTAGAAACACGGCCTATAAAAAAATATTCATCCTTTTGGAAGTTTTCCCATACTGGATGACACGTACTTGAGGACATCAGTGGAAAATATGGGCAAGTGAGTTAACGACTGAAGACAGGAAGCACTACATTATGCAAAGAGTTGTGGACTCTGGAACAAACTATTGAGACATGGAATTGAAGCAGAAACTTCGCCAATCATAAAGTAGAATCTGATTGAGACATTGGGGCAGCTTAGTGACAAGTGCTACTTGATTGTCTCCTCTTATGTTTTATATTCCCATTCATTTTTATACAACATTTAATCTCAGTGGATGTCATTTGTCTTTTCTGACACCAGCCAGTAGCAAATATGAAAATAAAAACAGAACTCTTCAAAATTAAGCATAAAAATAAAACACCAAATAACTGATCACACAAGTATTCACTCCCTTCAGGTCAGTTATGCTCAAAGTATATAATGTACTGGTAAGGCCAGATCTGGAGTATTGTGTGCAATTCTGGTGACCATGCTACAAGAAAGACATTGCAGCACTTGAAGCTGTGCAGAGGACAGCAAGCAGGTGCATCATGGGAATTAAAGGAGATGTCCTACTCTGACAGACTCAGAGAATTAAACCCGTTTAGTCTCAAGCAGAGGAGACTGTGTGGGGACCTAATGCAGGTCTTCAAAATCCTCAAAGGCAATTAAGGAAGATCCAGCAGAATTCTTTCATCTGAAGGGTGAATTGCGTACTCAAGGACATCAATGGAAATGAAAGGGAGGGCATTTAGGACAGAAGCCAGGAAACACTTCTTTATGCAAAGAATTGTGGGACACTGGAACAAACTATCAAGACATGTAGATGAAGCAGAAACGTTGACAACCTTTGAGAAGAATCAAAATGAGATATTGGGGCAGGTTAGCTATTAGCTACACAAATGGGCTCAATGGACTGAATGATCTCCTGTCATTTGTCAAATTTCTTCTGTTCTTATGTGTTTAGTAGATGGCGGCTATGACAGCCTTGTATCTGTATCCACTGGTCTTTGCACATCTGGACATCATTTTTTCCCATTGACTTTTGCAAAAGGCTCGTGCTCTGTCATGTTGCATTGGGATCATGAGCCTTTGTCAAGTTCAGCCACAAATTCTTAGCTGGGATTGTGGATCTGGACTCTGACTTGGTCACTTCAGGATACTAACATTGTTGTTTTGATGCTATTGCTGTGTGATTTTGGTTTTATTGTCTTACTGGAGAAAACAAACCTTTTGCAGTCTTTTGCAGACTACATGAGGTTTTCCTCCAGGATTTCCCCATATTCTGCTGTTTTCATTTTTACCCCAGTAAGGCATTCAGGGCCTGCTGCAAAGAAGCAGCCCCATATCCTAATGCTACTACCAGTATATTCCACTGTGTTAATGGTGTATCTTTGACAATAACCCAAGCATAAACCCAAACCTACATGGGAATGCTTTGAAAGCATCAATGAGAATGTCCTGGGGCCTCAGGTATAAATAGTGCGTATGCACAAAAATGTTGCGTAAGCCTGTTTCCACATTCAAATCGCAATGTATAAAACCTAAACTTGGCATAAAGCCATGCATATTTCCACATTTCCTGGCATACGCAAGTTCTCCGCTCGGTTTTGCAGACTGGCGGGACCCAGTGTCAAAGCAGTGCTACTGTTCCAGTGTGGTTTCCCTTTCTTTTTTAGATCCACATCCCTGACGCTGCTTTATCATATACACTGAAATTAACCACATATTGTTTAATAGTTTAATGATCGTAATTAACCTGTAACAATATAATGGTCCACGGAATGGCCAAACTATTCCAAATACCATAGCTGCTTTAGCGTTGTTACTCTCAGTGCACCTTATTTTTCTTCTTTCAGCTGCTCCCGTTAGGAGTTGCCACAACGGATCATCTTTTTCCATATTACTCTCACTGCACCACTATATACAGCATCAAGCACATGCTTCCTCAGCCATGCTGTCTATTGAGCTGCTCTCACATGGCAAACGTTTCAGAGCCTTTCCTGTACGGACCTCGTGGTTCAGAAACAGTTTCATCCCAAGAACTATAAACGCACTCAATCAATTGCTCCTTGTAGAACTGTTAGTACTTATAAGTACAATCACCCCACTGTAAACTTGCACTATAGTTATAATATTACACAACCTGAGCCACTTTATAAAGCGCCTATTTACATATGATGACAATATAATTTTTAAGATGAAATGCAGCAAAATATGTTTATTATATTATACAGATAAAACTTTAACTTCATTTAATTAATCTGTATTGTTAATAATTAAACATGTGAGGGCACGGTGTTTCTGCGTTAGTAAGGATCTGGCGCTCCGTTCGCGTATTGTTCCTGCCTCGCGCTGTATGCTTGCTGGGACTGGTGTGATACTGGAAGGATAGATGGATAGAATAATTAAACACGTACTATGAAGATATTTCAATGTTCCTTAAAACTTTTGTGGAATCAACATTGTAAGCTTACAGATGGCTTAACATCTATTACAGAGCTGATTGTGTGGCGAATGGGTATTTGGAGAAAACAAAGTAAGGACAGGAATTGGGCATTAGTACGTTTGAAAGAGACAGTACTGGCGCACGGTTCAGCAGGCATCTTGTGTGAGGCATGAACAATCACTGCGCCACCGTGTTCCCATGTTTAATAACATGATTTAACTCCTATCAAGATGAAAATGATAAAAAGTATACATCTGAGTATTTTAATACTGTAATATCACGAATGTAATGGATTCTGTGTCCTGTCGGAGGAAGAGGAAGCCCGTTTAAGAAGCACGTAGTGATTCACACACATAGAGCATATAGAAGATCAAATACAAAACAAATCATTTAACGTGCTACTTTAGTTACAATGGGATTTGAGAAACTAGCAAATTAAACAATTTTAAGATAAACTGTATGATGTTCTGCTTTAATGACAAAATAAACTACGTGATTAAAGTGGAAATTTAGAGAGTAAAGTTTTGTGCTTTTTTTCCCACTGTGTGCCTATTTTTTTTCTTTTCTGTGTACCCGACTTTGATATCTGACAACTTCTTTTTTTATTTCCGCCACTGTGCGACTTTGTGAACTTGAGCTTTCGAGTTTCTCCGACACTCTATGTCACTCGATCAGCTTCCTTTTGTTGTTTATACCACTGTTTAAACCAGCAAATAGTACGATTTTCTTTGCCTCCACTTAGTATTTGCTAAAATTCTTCTATTTCTCTCCTTGCTTTTGCCATTGTCTTTTCACAGAAGGCTGAGCTTAAGGGTTATTTATATTGATTTGCATATTCAAAGAAGTGTAATTCTGGGAGGAGATGGGCTAGGATAGCAGGCATGTTCATGTGCGTTACTTCTCACGCTGACCGGGATTTATGTAGTGGAAGAACGTGGAAGTTGGCATTCGCACAGATTTATGCATCTGGATTTTTTTGTGCATAAGCACATTTCAGCTTTTGTGCTTAAGTCATGTTATAGTGCGAATTCTATGCACGACATTATGCATGAGGCCCCAGGAGTGGCCAAGTCGGAGTCCAGATCTCAATCTGAGGTTCTCCTCATTGCTTCAAAATCATCATTATCCAAAGCCAATAATGTTTCTCTTATTATTGATAACTCCATTGTTTCCCCATCACCTCAGGTCAAGAGTCTGGTTGTCATCCTCGACAGTACTCTGTCTTTTCAATCTCACATTAATAGTCTTGTTACTTCTTGACTGGACTATTGCAATTCACTCCTCTTTGGTCCCTCTAATAAATCTCTTCATAAGCTTCAGCTAGTCCAGAATTCTGCCGCACGCATCATTATTCGAACCTCATCTATTGACCATATTACTCCGGTCTTGCATCAGCTTCATTGGCTCCCGATTAAGTTTCGAACTGATTTTAAAATTCTGCTATTAACATTTAAAGCCATTCATAACCTTGCCCCTCCATATATGTCTGACATTCTTCATGTTGCCATTCCCTCCCGTAACCTTAGATCCTCTTCTTCCATCCATCTGACCGTCCCTCTCGCCCATCTAACAACCATGGGGAGCGGAGCATTCAGCCGTTCTGCTCCCAAGCTCTGGAATTCATTACCTACCAAGCTTAGAAATATCGAATCATATTCTTTTATTTATTTATTTATTTTTTGTTCAGTGTCCTTGAGTTCTCAGAAAGGCACCTTGTATAAATAAAATGTATTATTATTATTATTATTATTATTATTATTATTATTATTATTATCTAATTTGTGGCTGAACATTAAAAAGGCTGTTCACTCAGGATCCCCATGAAACCTGACAGAGCTTGAGCGGTTTACCAAGAAATATGAAATATGAGGAAAAAATGGTAGTATGGAGTTGAGCTCACAGACTCAAGTCTGTCATGGCTGCCATTTACTAAATATTGACTTGAGGAGGGTGAATATGTATGTGATCAGTTACTTTGTGTTGTATATTGCAGTTCATTTACACCTTTTTGCAGAGATCTATTTACACTTTGACATTAAAGAGTCTCTTTCTATTGATCACGGTCAAGAAAAAAAGATTTCATTTAATCCACTGCTACTCAATGTTGTATAGCCGCAAATGTGAAAACTTCCAACCGGGTGACTCCTATCTATAAGCACTGCACGTCTCCAATTTTGAAATAGATGTGAATTTTTCTTGCAAAATTTGGTAGTTATTGTATATCAGAACTTGAATGTTAAATTTTGATATTAGCCTAAGCATTAACAAAAGATTCTTCCAAATCAAATCATACAGGGTAGTTGAATACCTAATTTATCTGCTTGATATAAAGTGAAAAATGTATAAAGACTATTACAGTAAATCTGTAAGAAAATTACACCTATAACAGTTGGAATCCTGCAAAACCACATCTGTACTGTCTTATTAGTCTGGCTCATATGAACACTTGAAAATGCAATTTAGTGCAGATTAGTGAAAAAGCAGAGACAAACAGTTTGCAAGAACTTTAATTATAAATACAAGATGGGAGACGCAGAGCAACAAAAACAAATTCGGAAAAGGATTTAAGGGCTTAGGTTGACGCAACATTCTCACCTACCAAGCATTGTGCTGATGAAATTATAAAATCTAATAAAAGATTAGTCTACATTGCAAAAGGTTTACATTATTAAACAAGACAGGTATTTCTCCTACTGTATAGTTCTCTAATGAAAACATGACATTATATATTTTTAATGTATCCCCTTTCATATTAAATATATCCTGAAGCACTTTTCTCTTAAAGCTTTAATGTTCATACATTTCTACATTTTATCCTGTGATGCATAAGACATTAGACTGTGGCTTTCTGCTTTATATTCCAGCACCTTAATTATAATGCCACACTGCTGACCTTTTTTCAGATGCGTTTGTATATAATGTGCAAAGCACCTACTGCAGTAGTCATGTCCGTCTGTCTGCCGTGAAATGACTTGACCCTCCGTGGACCAAATTTGATGGAATTTATCACACTTATACTCAAAAGAAATTTGTCAAAACGGTTTAGTTTTCATTGAGATATTTTATACGGATCGTGCTGTACACCCTTTTGAAAATTCAAAATATCCCTTTGAAAACCATTGGTGAATCTGCAAACTCGTCTGTATTAAAGCAGAGGAACATTCTGAAGTTTCTTTTTCTTGTTTCAACTGCTCACATTTTGGGATCACCATAGCAGATTATCTGTCTCCATCTACCAATGTCTTTTACATCATTTTCTGCCACATCGACTGTCTTCATGTCCTCCCTCACCGCATCCATAGACCTCCTCTTTGGCCTTCTTCTTTTCGTCTTGTCCTCTTGTCTGACAGTTCCAACCTCAAAATTTTTTTCTCAATGTACCCCTTATCTCTCTTCTGTACACAAACCATCTGAGTCTGGTCCCACTCACTTGGTCACCAAACTGCAATACCTGATTTGTCCTTCTAATATACTATACAATATATATATATATATATATATATATATATATATATATATACATATATATATATATATATATATATATATATATATATATATATACTAGAAAATACCTTCAGCGGAGAAGTAGTGTGTTAAAGAAGCAATGAAAAGAAAAGGAAACATTTTGAAAATAACGTAACCTGATTGTCAATGTAATTGTTTTGTCACTGTTGTGAGTGATGAGTGTTGTTGTCATATATATATATATACATACGCCCAGGAGGACCAGAGGAGGGCTTGTGCCTCCTCCAGACCGCGAGGGGGCGTCCGTCCTGGTTGTGTTGGGGGCCTCGGGTACAGGGCTTAGAAGCCCAACCCTGTAGGGACCCGAGGTCACCGCCAGGCGGCACCCCGATGCTGGTTTATCCCGTGGTTCCGGGCCGGGGATGGAGCCCGGCCGGACGCCAGGAAGACCAGAGGAGGGCTTGTGCCTCCTCCAGATCGCAAGGGGCGATCGCCCTGGTTGGATAGGGGGCCACGGGTAGAGGGCTTGGAAGCCCAATCCTGTAGGGGCCCGTGGCCACCGCCAGGCGGCGCCCTGGAGCCTGAGGAACCCTGGAGCCCAGCACTTCCGCCACACCAGGAAGTGCTGGGGGGAAGACTTATTGTGGCGACCGGAGAGCTGCCGGGAGGACAGCCGGCACTTCCGCCACGCTGGGGCGTGGCCAAGGAGTGGATGCCGGAAACACCTGGTGCTCATCCGGGAGCACTATATAAGGGGCCGCCTCCCTTCAGTCTGGAGCGGAAGTCGGGTGGAAGAGGACGGAGCTAGCGGGAGGACTGGAGGCGGCCAGAGAAAAGAGAGAAAGAGGCATTGTAAGGCCTGGAAAGAGAGACAGAGGCGTTGTAAGGCCTAGAGTTGTTGAATCGGTGCAAGAGGCACTGGGGAGTTGAGCGCGGGACAATCTGTAAATAGTGTAAATAAAACGAGTGTGTGGTGAGCAATAACGATGTCTGTCTGCCTGTGTCCGGGGTCAAGTTCACAATATATATATATATATATATATACATATCTATACATAGCCACATATATACATACATATATATCTACATATACACACATATATACACACACATACATACATACACACACATAAATACACACAAATACATATATATATATATATACATACATACAGACACACATATATAAACATATATATACATATACATACATATCTACATATATACACACACAGCTATTTCGTATCAGTGCAATACGCTGTTTGTTAAAACAGTTGACTCCGCTCTTACGTGCAATAACAAATCAAATCATTCAGTTGTCTTTGCTCATATGTCATTTTAGAGCTGGACGCCTGGCATCTTTTTGGCCACAAGTTTGTTTCTGTTTGGTGTGAGGTTCTGTGTTGTGGAGATTCTCAGGATGGATTGCAGGTGCTCATCAGTGAGGCGACTCCTGTGTGCTGTTTTGTTAGTCTTTATCACTGAGAAGAGCTTCTCACACAGATATGTGCTACCAAACATGCACAAGGTTCGAGCCGCATGTAGACGGACTTTTTTTGTTCTTCAAAGTCACCAAAGCGTCGTGCAAACTCAGTGCGCAATAACTCTAGCTTCGCAATAACTTGCAGCATCATAAGGTAGACTTGATTAACGCGTTAGTGTTGGCAAGGCAGCTGAAGCGCTGCATTATGGGATCTGTAGTTTATTGTGTTACCAGCGCTTCATATACCCGGGCTTTAATAACAATAATACAGTATATAAAATGATCTCGGGCGGATATAATTACACGCGGCCGGATGTGGCCCGCGCCCTTGAGTTTGACACATATGGACTAAATAGAACTTGAAAAGATATATTTTTCAAATGTGATCGCAATTCAGATAGAGTTGACGCAAGACTACAGCCTGCATGCCTCAATGAGTCATCCTCCCTCGCTCTTACTTTTTACCGTTCATCTAATGAATACACTGAGTATGGCTTTACCAAAACAATCATTGATGGCGAATAAAGTATCCATTATTCGAGTATGTAGATTGGGATATATATATATATATATATATATATATATATATATATATATACCCGCGATCGCAGCGAGAAGTAGTGTGTTAAAAAAGCTAGAAAAAGAAAAGGGAACATTTTAAAAATAACGTAACATGACTGTCAATATACAGTATTTGTTTTGTGAGTGTTACTGAGTGTTGCTGTCATCAAGGATTTGATTATCATTATTTCTTTCAATCAGGTTTGTATTTGTAGGATGTGTTGTGTTCAAGTTACATTCCGTGTTTGTCAATCGCTGTAAAGATGACAGGTTTCATTCATCGATTCGTTTCTTACTGCATCAATAAACAGCTCGTCTTCTTCTTTATCTGAGACCTGACACACTGCATGCACGGGTTTTTTTTACACTGTCTTCCTTTAGCGGGACATTGACTTTTTCCACCGTGTGCTTTGTTTCCACAGTAGCTGCATTTATGAATATGCTTATCAGACGCTTCATATTTTTTGCTGCCTTTTCAATTGTGTAATTCGCTTTTGTTCAGCTCTTTGGAACTGTTGCTTTTATCTGTGCACTGCGACAGTTCACGTGAGCCACTCGGTGTACATGCATCGAAGGTTCCCAGCTGTGCTGGTGCCATCTCGTGCTATGTCCATGGCTGTATTTAATGTTACCTTAGTCCTGGCACTTAAAACTTTCTCTCGCAGTTTCGCTGAGTTTGTGTCAAACACCACCCTGACCATCTCATCTTCCTCTCCATAAGCACAGTCCTTCACCCGTGAATATTTACCCGTGGCAGTTTGCTATTGGATTGCCGCTGACGGACGGCCTTATATGGGCAGGCACTAAATTACAAACGCCAGCGGCAGCCTGTCTATGAACTTAATTTAAAGTGTAGGTTTACATCGTGCTTTGTTTCCGAAGTAGCAGAACTCATGAATATGGTTGTCACTCGCTCGCTTCTTATTGTTTCGCTGCCTTCTCAATTATATAATGCATGTTTTCTTGAGCGGTTTTTTGCGGTCTTCCTGGTTTTCTATGTACTGCGTGATTACGTGTGAGGCGTGATGATGTCACACGAAACTCCCCCCCACGGCGTTGAAGCTCATCTCCATTACAGTAAATGGAGAAAAACTGCTTCCAGTTATGACCATTACGCGTAGAATTTCGATATAAAACCTGCCCAACTTTTGTAAGGAGGCTGTAAGAAGTGAACCTGCCAAATTTTAGCCTTCCACCCACACGGGAAGTTGGAGAATTAGTGATGAGTGAGTGAGTGAGTGAGTGAGTGAGTGAGTGAGTCAGTGAGTGAGTGAGTGAGTGAGGGCTTTGCCTTTTATTAGCATATATATATATATATATATATATATTGTGGCAGGTGGCCAGGTCCCATATGTTCCAGGGGAGCAACCATGGGCATCTCAGTACCTCCCCCGGGACTCTTGGTGGCAGCCTCCCTGCCTGACGATGATTCCTCAATTTCCCGCAGGGTTTCATGGGAGATGTGGGAATTGGGGAATGGCTGCCAGGGGGTGCTGCATGGATCCTGGAGCCCACCTGGACACCTCTACAGTCCCGCCCGGAAGTGCAATTAGCAACA
The DNA here is from genome assembly GCF_016835505.1 of Polypterus senegalus. Classification (NCBI taxonomy): domain Eukaryota; kingdom Metazoa; phylum Chordata; class Cladistia; order Polypteriformes; family Polypteridae; genus Polypterus; species Polypterus senegalus. Next base: position 26,717,962 of record NC_053155.1, on the reverse strand, counting down.
GGTGATCAAGCACATGGAGCACTTCCGGGTGGGTTATAAAAAGGGCCAGCATTCACCACTCGGGGGCCAGAATCGGGAGGAAGAATAAGAGGTTGCCTGAGAGAAGTGGTGGTGCCAGTGGAAGGATTGCTGTGTTGGCATTGAGGTGCTTTGGGACTGTGTTGGGCCTGTGGGACATGGAGAAGATGTGCCCCATGGCTGAAGAGAAAAATAAAGTCTTGTTATTTGCACACATGCCTCAGTGTCAATCTGTGCCGGGTCGGGAGCCTAAATAGCGCCTTATTCACTATATATCCATCCATCCATTTTCCAACCTGCTGAATAAGAAAACAGGGTCACGGGGATCTGCTGGAGCCAATCCCAGCCAACACAGGGCACAAGGCAGGAACCAATACTGGGCAGGGTGCCAACCTACCGCAGGACACACACAAACACACCCACACACCAAGCACAATTTAGAATCGCCAATCCACCTAACCGGTATGTCTCTGGACTGTGGGAGGAAACCGACGCAGACACAGGGAGAACATGCAAACTCCACGCAGGGAGGACTCGGGAAGCGAACCCAGATCTCCAAACTGCGAGGCAGCAGCGCCACTGTGCCGCCCTTCACTATTTATATACATTGTCACACACGTGTGATTGGGAGGCAGCTAAAGGGCCTAATTAATAGTAATTCCACACTACTGTAGACCAGGGGGTGGCAAGGTGCACTGACATTCTCTCTCAATCCTCAGCAGACAAACCATGGGAAATCCGAATGATTCCAGCGCCATCGATGACAAAAGTTCCGTTTCCGGAGCCCTGGACGTCACTTCTAGCCCCGATGAAATCACTTTTGGTTCCGGTGCCATTTATGACGTCACTTCCAGTCCAGATGACATCACTTCCGCTTCCGGACCCGATGATGTCACTACCTGTCTCGGCTTTTAAAGCTGACATCTTTACAACCTTAAATAAGTTCTGTTTTGGACTTGAACTTGAACACTCTTAAACGAAACCCATTTTGCAGCCAGGGCACAATATACGGGTGGCTGCCCCAAACCTTTCAAATCCATTCCTGGGACTATACATATATATATATATATATATATATATATAGTGACGGATAGCCAGGGCCCATGCCCAGCAGGGATGCCCCTGCAGCATATGTTCCAGGGGCTCAAGCATGGGAAACACAATATCTCCCCCTGGACACTAGATTGCAGCCACCCTGGGTTGCAGCAGTACCTCGGACTCCCCCAGGGCGTCATAGGGGTTGGAGTTTTGTGCAGCCCTGTTGGGTTGCGCTGGCGCCGACAGGGGCTGCTGCAGCAGGAGATGCTGGACCCTTCTGGACACTGGTTTCGCCACACCCAGAAGTGGAGCCGGATGTTGGCAATCAAGCACCTGGAGCACTTCGGGGTTCCCAATAAAAGGAGCCAGCAACCACCACTCAGTGGCCAGACTTGGGTGGAGGAGGACAAAGTTGCCCAGGAAGAGTGGTGGTGCAGAGAAAGAGTGCTTTTGTATTGCCTTGACAGCGGTCATACTAACTTGTACATTTTGTATAATTTCCTGTTTTTCATCTCTAATAGCCACTAATGATGGCAAACAGATCCCCATTACAAGTTAACAAAACACCAGCAGACTGCATGCAAAGGTAGAAGGTAGAAACTTTTACCACATGGGTGGGTGGCTGGGGGCAGGCAGACTAACAGTCAACCAATCCAACATCTGCAAGTCCAGTTTTGTGTGCATAGAAATTTCTTCATCAGCAAGTTGTTTCTGGTTTATGAAGTCTTCCCAGATACTTGAACACAAATAAAAGAGAACCAGTACATTAGAATCTCCTCCTCCCGATACTTTAAGTCATAACTGGTAAGTTAAATGATGTTCCTAACTGTAAAAGTATAAAATGCAAAAATGTGAAAACCAAAGGCTATCTAGATATTAATGAAGTATGCTGTACAGTGTAAGCTGTTATGACACAAGTCAACATTTGTACAATTTGTACATTTGTACAATAAATAATCATCGTAACTATAAAAGTATAAAATGCAAGTACAAAAAACAAAAGTCTGTCTAGAAGTATGAATGAAGTACCTTGTGGCGTAAGCTGTTATGCACAAAGTAAGTCAACATTCACTCAGAGCTGTTTATGTTACACTGAACCAACCTCACAGCTCCGTTATTGGCAGATTAGAGTGATTCACTGCAATTTACCATCAGAGGGCCACTTTCACCTGTGGGTATTCATAATGGGCATTTGCTGTAATAAACTTTCACTTCTATCATTCCCTAACATTTGTCATAATTGAACTGTCCCATTACATGAAAATTACTGCAGCCAGACATACTCAAGCACAGAAAATACTTACCGTATATATACTCGCGTTAAAGTTATCCCGCAGATAAGTCAGGGCTTGATTTTACCGTATAATTTCTGGTATTTTATAATGTCGGTCATATAAGTCGAAGGCAGAAAATACTATTGGTCCAAGAGATTATGCTATGCTAACACCCACCTGAGAGAGGAACCACGGAGCACACGGCCTTTTTATTCTATGTATTGTGCTTACGTGACCACACGGTAATACCCCAAACTATTCTGAACCGACGTTTGCACTGTTTTTTGTATCTCACACCCCCATCCACCTTTATCAAAAGAGCATCCCTTATCTATGATGGAGCGTTCGATCAGAGAAAATATGAAGCTGGTTTTAAATTAAAAGTCATTGAAGTAGTGAAAGAAACTGGTAACTGCGCTGCTGCAACAAAATGCAATGTGTCTGAGAAACTAATGCGAGATTGGAGGAGGCAAAAAGATGTAAAAAAAAATAAAATTTAAGTGTCGTATTTTTGAACGGGCATACAAGTTGGGGTCTGATTTTATGATCGACTTTTCAGGTTTCAAGACCCAACTTACATGCAAGTATATACTGTAATTACCAAAGCTTATTTTTTTACTTAGATTAAGTTAATTGGCAATTTCAAAGTGTTACTGTGTAATGGGAATATGAGTGACAGTGGTCCCTGTGATGGACAAGTGTCCTGTCTGGGCCTGGGTTCAAAATTTTGTCCAATCCTGGTGGGACAGTCTTTGGCCACTGCAACCCTAAATTGGACTGAGAAGGTTCTGGAACCGACCTGCTGAGCTCAGTCCACAGAGTGCCACAGTGCCTGCAGATTTTTTTCCCATCCAATTCTAGGTTTTAATTATTTTAATTAAATATAATATTATTTGCAAGTTTACATCCTTTTTGTGTCAATCCAGATATTCCCAACAATGTTGGTTCATTTTTCAGAGGAATTGAACAAGAATGCATGGCTGAGCTGTCCTGATCACTCTTTTTAAAGAATTTACAGTTGAATTGCTTTTAACACCTGTTGGTTATTGAAGCGTTTGCTGGCTAATGATCACTACAGAACCAACAACGAAGTAGCTGCTTCTCACATTTTACTCTTTGCTAGATGACATTTTTGAATACAATTCACGATTTTTATGTCTAATTAATGTTTACCGGTGTCTGAATTAAAACATGAAGATGTCTGTTCCTTCAGTTGTCTGAGAATAAAATTTTGATGACATATTCATCTCAGCAGACATCACTAAAGTTTCTCCAAATACCATAAAGAAAGTTTGAATAGCTTTGCAGCCAACAATTTTAGTTAGGGACTCTTTTCAAATAGGATTTTGCACTTTTTAACCAAAAATAAAATAAAGTAAAAGAATAAGCATTCCTCCACAACCAGCAACAACTTATGATAGCACATTAATTGATGCAATTTTCACATCACTTGAGTTACGAGATGCCATCTATGGAGGCTATTTCAGTCACCACAAGCCTATGTGGGCTCCGTTTTTTAACTCATGCCATTAAAAACGTGTACAGCATTTCATGTACAGTGATCCCTCGCTATATCACGCTTCGACTTTCGCAGCGATTTTTTTCTCATACACGCTTACGTCACTACGCATGTGCTTTCTGAGAACTTTTATCTAAGCCCTACGATGGCTCCTAAACGTGCTACTTTTTCTAAGCCTTCTGACAATAAAACTAAGCGCCGGAGGAAGATGCTTACTATCCAGGAGAAGGTGAAACTCTTGGATATGATCAAAGATGGCAATACCCTACAAAAGCCTCCTCACGCATATGAAAAGACAGCGCCAGCAACTGCCTATCAAGATGTTCTTCAGTCGCGCACCCAGACACCCACTGCCTACTCCTAGTACTTCTTCACTGAAGACAACAATGCACCTGCTGAAGACACTGCACCACCTCTGAAGACTCTCCTGCTGAGGTTGTGCCTTCATAGGTTAGTGGTTGTGTGCAATTAAATGTACAGTACAATAATCTACTAGAAAAAAGCGTTCGGGATTGTCCTAATATATATTGGGTAATACGAGTGTAATGGTGACTAAAGGGTGTTATTTCATGTCTAGAGGGCTCTAATAATGTTAAAAAACGTATTTAGAAGGTCTTAGACAGGTTTTCTATACTCTAACTGCGAAAATATTTGATTTATAAATTAAGAATCCTACTTCGCGAAAATTCATTTATCACGGTAGAGTCTGGAACGGATTAACCGTGATAAACGAGGGTTCCCTGTACTTCATTATTGCATGTAATTGCATTCTTTTGTTACTACTATTTTAGAATATGACACATTGTTAGATAAATACTTAATAGGCAAATGTTTCTCTCTCTCGATTGATCTCAGAGGAAAAAAACAAACAAAAATTAAAAATGCTCCTCCGTTCCAATGAGTTAACCAAGGCCTTAAACGTACCCGAATCATCATACATTGTCTAACTCAGTTCAAGCATTATCGATTTATTTTGAGCTTTTTACCTTCTTCTTTATCTTTTCCCATTTCTATATTGGGTCGATGCTTTACAGGTCTCAGTGTGATATTTTCTGACGCCAACCCTCCACTTTTAACCGGGTTTGGGACCTGCTCCAAAATGGAGGCTGGGTTACTTTGTGATTTTTACCATTCACTCGTTCATTTTCCAAGCCTGCTTATTCCATTTCAGGATCACTGGTTGTAGGAGCTTATCCCAATAACACTGTGGCACAACCTACAAACTGTCATTCTATCAGGATGTAATCCCACATTCTCAATTAGGAAAGGAAGTTAAGTTACACATGTCAACTCAAATTGTATAATTAAATGGTGGAACGGCTGTCAGCATGGAGTGAAGACAACAATCTATCTCTCAATGTCGATAATACAAAAGAGATAATCATGGACTTCAGAAAATCACATCCTGCCACTCAGCATCAACGGTTTAGATGTGGAGACTGTAAGGAGTACCAAATTCCTCGGTGTGCACATAACTGAGAAACTTACGTGGATGTATAACACCTCATCACTAATCAAGAAAGCCCAGCAGAGACTACACTTCCTGAGGCGGCTGAAGCGAGCAAATCTTCCCCCTTCCATCCTCACCATGTTCTACAGAAGCACCATTAAGAGTGTTCTGACCAGCTGCATCACTGTCTGGTATGGCAACTGCAACATATGCAAAGGATAGTGAAGACAGTCACTACAGGACATATTTTACAAATGCAATGTCCGCAAGGCCTGCAGTATTGTGCAGGACCCCTTACACACCTCACATGGACTTTTCACACTTCTGCCAGCCAAGACAAGATACTGCAGCATCAGAGCCAGACCTGCCAGGCTGCAGGAGAGTTTATACCACCAAGCTGTCACAATTTGCAAATTTGAGATTATTTGAACAAAAACCAAAAAAAAAAAAAAAAATCTGCACCATCTCTTACTGTTAGGTGTCCTCAAAGCCTGGCCCATTCTCAGTTATGACTGTCAACGGTCCCAGGATGAAGAAGTATGGCAGCTCCAGCCATATATTCAAACACTCATATATTTCAGTGACACAGAGGAAGCGCCTTTCACTTGAAGACCTTTGAGCCAAAGAGAAGGAACTCCTGTGTATTATGAGGCTACGTCAACCTTGTTACGGTGATTTGTTTATGTCCTGTATATTTTCTTTGAGTTTGAACTCTAAAATTGATGGGTGCACCAAGGAGGCTACCCAACCCTTTAACCCATGCGCACATTCTCTTTCCACGATGGACAACTTGTACTCATTAGTCTTAAGAGCTAATTAGGTTTTAGACAGAGGAGCAGCTTCAGGGACAGACTGCTGTCACCATCCTGCTCCCCTGAGAGACTGAGGAGATTGTTCCTTCCCCACACTATGTGACTCTTCAGTTCCACCCGGGAGGGTAAACGTTAACATTATACAAAGATATTGTCTGTCTGTGTTAGGAGTCGCAATAAGAGACTCACCAGGTTCTCATATCTATCTATCTATCTATCTGTCTATCTATCTATCTATCTATCTATCTATCTATCTATCTATCTATCTATCTATCTATCTATCTATTATATAGTGCCCTTCTATCTATCTATCTATCTATCTATCTATCTATCTATCTATCTATCTATCTATCTATCTATCTATCTATCTATCTAATCTTGTTATAGGCTGACCTGTGGCATGCACCAAATAACGAAGATACCAACTAAGCTGTTAGCTTCTTTCTTAGATGGGGTATGATGAAATGTCAAAACCAGCTATGTAACTGTTAACTGTCACCTCTAGGGCTCTGAGGCTAATTATCAGCCCTGGTATCTGGAAGGTTCCATTTCAAATGGAGTAAGAATCCTACTCACTTAAGCCCTTGAGTAAGGCCCTGAAAGTTACTCCAGGGGTGTTGTACAATGGCTGACCCTGTGCTTTGGCCTCCAAAGATAATGTGAAAAGACAATTTCTCCTCTGGGATAAATACAGTATACCAAATACCAAATAACATATCTCATTCTCCATGATGTACCCTACCGCCTACTATGTGTTTCACCCCCTGAAATACTCTGTCACTAACTTTCACCAATGCAGGACTTCACAAAGAGGTCTTCTCCCACCCTTAAAGACCACAGTTAGACAAGGAATGAACAATCTAACCTCACAGTCTGCTCGTTAGCAGTCAGATAGACAGGAATGGCTTTAAGCTTTCAGCCATGAATTAAATTTATCTGAAACTAAGCAAATTACAAAGTATAAAGTAGAGAATCATACAACTTGGGTGGGCTAGATCTTCATGCAGTCCCATTAGTAACAGGAAGACACTGGCGAACATTCCCAGGTGTCTCTTTTTCTTATTTGGAGATTTTGTTTTTTCTGTCAAAAATTCAGAATATTAGAACAATGTAGACGGGAACAGGCCATTCAGCCCAACAAAGCTTGCCAGTCCTGTCCACTTACTTCTTCTAAAATAACATCAAGTTGAGTTTTGAAAGTCCCTAAACTCTTACTGCCTACCACACTACTTGGTCTCTTATTCCAAGTGTCTATCGTTCTTTGTGTAAAGAAAAACTTCCTAATGTTTGTGTGAAATTTACCCTTCAGAAGTTTCCAACTGTGTCCCCGTGTTCTTGATGAGCTCATTTTAAAATACAAGTCTCGATCCACTGGACTAATTCCCTTCATAATTTTAAACACTCCAGTCATGTCACCTCTTGATCTTCTTTTGCTTAAACTGTAAAGGCTCAGCATTTTCAATCTTTCCTCATATTTCATCCACTGTAGCCCTGGAATCAGCCTAGTCGCTCTTCACTGGGGGAGTTCTTTCCAATGACAAATGAGACTCTCTTATTGTGTCAGTTTGTTAAAAGACCACAATTCTCTTTCTGTTCTTGCCCAATGCTCGTGTTAAAAAGGGCACCCTGGCTCATTTAGCTGGCATTTTACAGTCTCTCAAAACACATTGAAAATATGTGCAAAAATACCCCAAAGAAATTGGGATTAAACATTAGCATTAACTCAACTCAATTTTTATTGTCATTCATCCACATACATAGTATATGGTAAAACAAAATTTCGTTCCATACTGTACAGACCCAGGTGCATAGACAACAAAACATACATGTAACTTATAATTGTGGACAAATGTTTTGAGAATGACCCAAATATTACTTTTCACAAAGTTTGCTGCATCAGTTTTTATGATAGCAATTTGCATAGAATGTTCTGAAGAGTCCTCAGATGAACTGCAATTACTTGCAAAGTCCCTCTTTGCCATGAAACTTAATTCCAACAAACCCATTTCCACTGCTGTTGTGAAGAAGGATTCAAGGCTCCTAAGAAAGTCCAGCAAGAACCAGATCCATCTCCTAAAGTTAATTCAGCTGCGGGCACCACCAGTGCAGAGCTGGCTTAGGAATGGCAGCAGGCAAGTGTGAATGAGGAGAAAACTTTTGGAGGATGGCCTGGTGGGTGTCAAGAAGGGCAGCAAAGAAGCCAAGAAAAACATGAAGGACAGACTGATATGCTGCAAAAGGTACAGGGGCTAGAATACCGAGGACTGCTGGTGTCAAGTCATTTTTTCTGATTCTTCACAGCATCCAGAGGAGACAAGGTGAGCGGCGTTACCATCAGTCCTGTGTCCAGCCAACAGTAAAGCATCCTGAGACCATTCATGTGTGGAGTTGCTTCTCAGCCAAGGCAGTGCAGGGCTCACTCACAATTTTGCCTAAGAACACAGCCATGAATAAAGAATGGGACCAAAACATCCTCCGAGAGCAACTTGTCCCAACCATCCAACAACAGTGTGGTGACCAACAATGAACAATCCAGCATGATGGAGCACCAGGGCATGAGGTGAAAGTGAGAACTAAGTGGCTCAGGGAACAAAACATCAAATTTTGTGGTCCACGGCCTGGAAACTCCCCAGACCTTAATCCCATTTAGAACTTGTGGTTAATCCTCAAGAGGTGGGTGGACAAACAAAAACCCACTAATTCTGATCAGCACCAAGCATTGATTCTGCAAGAATGGGCTGCCAACAGTCAGGATTTGGCCCAGAAGTTGATGAACAGACAGCATGGCAGGGTGAATTGCAGAGTTCTGGAAAAAGAAAGAAGGGCCAACACTGCAAATATGGACTCTGTGCATAAACTTCATGTCATTGTCCATTAAAGCCTTTGAAACTTAGGAAATGCTTGTAATTCTATTTCAGTATGCCACAGAAACATCTGACGAAAAGATCTAAAAACACGGAAGCAGCAGAAATCATGAAAACCAACACTTGGGTCATTCTCAAAATGTTTGGCCATGAGTGTACACCATAACATCACCAAAACCAGCACAACAACACAAAGTAACAGAACAAAAGACACAAGGCTATGAAGGTCAAACATGCTCAAAATCCATAATACAATGCCGAGTGTAGAGTGACTCAACATAATTTGGGGGGATGTTTAAGGGATATGGTACTGGGTGACATATAGGAGTTCAGAGGTCTGACAGTTTAAGGAAAGATGCTGTTATAGGACCTGGCTGTGCTGGTCATAATCCTGTTGTATCTTCTATGTGACGGCAGGAGGTCAAACAGTATGTGTGATGGGTGAGAGACGTCTTTGCAATCTCTACACAGATCGCGTGTCTGACAAATGACCTGGATCAAGGTGAGGGAGACCCGTATGACCCTGACTGCTATGATCCTGATTACATTTAAGTAATCATCTCATTCCACACCCAGCTCAAGGTTAACTCCCTGGGACTCAAAGGTCATAAATAATCAGACCATGCAAAACACTCTGAAGCCCCACATCACATTCCAACTCTCCCAGCACACACTGCACTTCCTTTTAGCTTGACCATGCTCAGGCCTAAGAGGCTATCGCCTGTCACCTGTCAGATGAAAAGCTGAAAGTATTCCTGATATCAACGTCAAGGTTTTTAAAGCCAACAAATCCCAACAGCCAAACCACTGCTCAGACGTTCACCTCATTTGGCCTGCACAGTTTGGACTCCGAAAGAAAGACCTTTTTGTATTTTGGGTTCAATTCAAACCTCAGGCTTTCAGCTTTTAAAGTTCAGAATTTTCAAAAGCAGTTGTCACAGCGGATAAAATCTAATTATAAGAAAACATTTGGGTGCCTTTTATGTCTTTGTTTAGGCCTGAGACAAAACACTGGTAATACAAAGTGTGGCCTTGTATTGTGTGACATTACCACGACTGAAATGAAGCCAAATGAAAATGCTGTTTAATTGAAAGAAGGGGATTTGAAAATCAGAAGGAAACACTAAGAGTAAGATATAACATGCCAACTGGCTGCACTTCGGCAAAACTGCTATTAACTGTTTGATCAAGTAAGTCCAATTGTGACCCTATTTTCCCCTTTTACACTCTTTATTGTGTAGACCTTAATAAAATGTCTTACATTCCATACACTTACCACTCTGTGATCAGGTACTTCAGCACTTCCTCCCTCTCCCCTCCACTCTTCCCTTCTACATCTGTAATCTCAGGCAACAAGACAAAGTAAAAGAACAGGTAGGAGTTAAGTTACACATTAAATCATGTATTATCCATAAGAGTGCCCAAAATTTTAAGCAAGCAGAATACTATGTCAGCCTTGGCAAACTACACCATTATAGCCTAAGTAGCAGTGTATGTTGAGTCCACGTTCTTGTCTCAATATGGCTTCTAAGATAGAGTTGTATCCTTCCTGGTCTTCTCTTCTTGGCCAGAGAGGTAAAGACAAGCCTCATGTATAATGCTGTGCGTAGAATTCACACTAAAACATGGCTTACGGACAAAACTGGAAATGTGCGTACACACAATGAAATCCAGATGCATAAAACTGTTCATAAGTCAAATTCACTTCCCCATTATAAATCCCAATCGTTGTTAATTTTAACTCACGTGCACATGCCTACACCCCTGACTCCTCCCAGAACTTTACATTTTTGAATATGCAAATCAATATAAATAGTGTTTTCTTAAAAGACAATGGCAAAAAGCACATGAAAAAGTGAATGAGAAGTGGAGGCCAGTGACAGCATATTATTTATTGGCTTAAGCAGTGGTATAAGCAACAAAATGATGTTGATGGAATTTTCTAAAATGTCCACTGTCATTGAAAATAATGGGAAATAACTTTAACAGCTGTTTAGGAGTGTTCTGGTCTAATACTAAAATTTCAGAATAATTCTTAGGTGTGAATAGATGCTAGATGTTTCACACACACACACTTAATTTAGTGAGTCACATCCTCGGACAAGTATGGCCAATCGTATATTCGTTGTTTCATAAATGCACCATTGCATCTGCAGTTCTTTTCAAATTGAACTCTGTCGTATACTCAAATGCTTCTGTAAGCAGCAAGTTGCAGTTACTGGAGCTCTCACGATGGATGTGAAAATGAGTGCTTGAGACATCAATACGCCTAAGACTGATGCAGATTCCAAAATAGCGGTGGATTAACATGGAGGAATTGTACAGCAGAGGCTCATGAAACAGCAGTCCATCCAATTTCCCAAGGCCTGATTTTCTGGTCCAATCACATTAGTGCCTTTGCTATGTCTGTGCCTAGCGAGTGTTTTCAATATGTAGGGGATACTGGCACAGAGGTCTCCTCTCATTATTTTAGTTAACAGTAAATATGACATTATAAGTTATTCATAAATCCAGTCAGGGCCAATAGCTAATGAGTCAGTAAAGCATTCAAGCAGGAAAATAAAAGCCATTGATGGAGCAATGACTGATCTTCACTCGGAAAATAAAAAGATCAATTAAAATTTGGAGGCTTTTGAATTGTAATAATGTTATAGGATGATGATAGGGTCATTATTGTGATACGTACAGAGTACAGTGACATTCTTACTTGCATGTGTTAATCAGCATGCAATACATCAATTACTACTGCAGTGCACACACAGTATGTTATGTGTCTGTGAAGACAAGAAAATTAGAGGAGTCATGGAAATGATGAGAGGAACTCAATTCATCGTCCAGGAATCGGCATTGTGGATCAATGATCATAGTGAAGTGTACCACCTCATGCTTCTTTATTACAGTCTGCAGATCTTGACTAAGAAATTTTTCACTCTTATCAGTTTGTAGTTTTTGGAGTGTTTGACCTCTGCAGAAGATATTGTTCAGAGCTGCTTAACTTCATTGAGTACAGTAAGAGTGCAGGAACACTTTCACACACACACACACACACACACACACACACACACACACACACACACACACACACACAGACAGACAGAAAGACAGACAGACAGACAGACAGACAGACAGATAGATAGATAGATAGATAGATAGATAGATAGATAGATAGATAGATAGATAGATAGATAGATAGATAGATAGATAGATAGATAGATAGATAGACTGATTTGGCCAAGCTGGCCACTGCAGGTGCTCCTATATTATCTTTAAAGATTTTGCTGTTTGTATGAAAGAAGATGATCCACTGTGGCAACCCTTAAAGGGGGCTCCTGAAAGGAAAAGAAGAGGAAGAAGTGAACTTACTCCTATTGAGGTGCAGAGACCGCAGTTTCCATAAGGGGGAGCTGTAACCTGTTTAACAGGACAGCCCCTCATCTGTGATTGTTTCTGTGGAGACCAAAAGTACCCCTGGAAGTTCTTACAGTCTGAGCCTTTAAAGGAGATGATGAGGAGTAGGCAGGGAAGTCAAGTCAGGAGAGTGAGGGGATGTAATAGAGTTTAGGTAGACCCAGAGAGGTATTATTATTATTATTATTATGATGATGATGATGATGATGATGATAGTCCTTCTATAATTGTCTATCCAAGAAATCTTTAGTTTATATTAATAAATAAGTTATGTTTTCATATCTGGATTTCCTTGGATGGGTTCAGGGACCACCAGACACTGTTTCCATTAGACCACAATAGATAGATAGATAGATAGATAGATAGATAGATAGATAGATAGATAGATAGATAGATAGATAGATAGATAGATAGATGTGAGAACCTGGTGAGTCTCTTATTGCAACTCCTAACGCACTGCACCTCACTCCCAGTACTTGAACCAGTGCACCACTGCCACACAGGTGGATGAGCTTGTGCTGTCCTGATAATGGACTATCTGCCAGGCAGACTGCAGTTTCTGAGACTCAAGGACTGTGTGAGTAACACTGGAGCAACATAAGGAACAGGCCTCTATGCTTTTCTCTTCACTCTGTACACCTCTGGATGTTAATATAACAGCAAGTCAAGTCACCTGCAAAAATCTGCCGATGATTCTTCACTGTATTGATAACGGAGATGAGACAGAGGAGAGCAGTCAGGGGGAGAACTTTGTTTCTTGGTATAAAGAGAATTGTGTGCATCTTTACATCAGCAAAAGAACTGTTTATTGACTTTAGCATCTATGTCCTATAATTATTCAGGCAGTGGATATAGAGGTGGTCAACTCCTAGAGGTATTTAGACGTCCACATTAATGACAAGTTGCACTGGTCTTGTAACACAGAGAAACCATAGAAGAAAGGGGTGAGCAAGAAGGTAGTGACATCTTTCGCATCTTTTATAACTCAGTGATGGCCAGTGGGATTTTCTGTGCTGTGGTGTGCTGGGCTGGAAACAACACTTCAAGAGAGGCCCACCAAATCAACCATCTAATTAAAAGACCAGGCTGTGTTATGGGACAAACTCTGGAAACCCTTAAGGTAGCAGAGGGGAGAGAATTAAAGCAAAACTGGGTGCCATTATGAACAAAGCTACACATCCTCTCCCTCTGACACACTAACACTGAGGACTTTGAACCAACAAATTATTCAGCAGAAGGGTGTCAAGAAACGTGACCTGCATAATACCTCACTGAGACTGTAACTGCCAAATCTGATTTTTTTTTTTTTATTTTAATTTTCTTCCTTTTAGTCATTCGGATGTGCGCCCAGACCATATAGTGGGTGTATATATGTTTATTTATTTAGCTTTCTATAAATATATTTATTTAAGTTTATTAATGCATTTATTTATTTAAAGTGCTTCTGTAAAAAGCCACATTTCCCCCCTGGGAACAAATAAAATTCTATCCAATCTATTCTAATCGAGTTTAGAGGTTCTTGGGTATGGCAAACGTCAAGAAGAGGTTGCTTGGTTTTGTTGAGCTGCAGACAATTCTTAGTGTCCTCCAACTGTCTCCTGTCTCGTCTCTTTTGTTAATACAATCCATGAGGGCAGAATCATTGGAGAATGTCTGCAAGTGACATGACCTAAGTCTCTAAGAATTATACTGGCACTGTATTTGAACAGGGTGGCACAGTGGTGCAGTGGTAAGGCTGCTGTCTTGCAGTTAGTAGACCCGGGTTCGCTTCCCGGGTCCTCCCTGCGTGGAGTTTGTATGTTCTCCCCGTGTCTGCGTGGGTTTCCTCCAGGTACTCCTCACACAGTCCAAAGACATGCAGGTTAGGTGCATTGGCGATCCTAAATTGTCCTTAGTGTGTGGGCTGGTACCCTGCCCGGGCTTTGTTTCCTGCCATGCGCCCTGTGCTGGCTGGGATTGGCTGCAGCAGACCCCTGTGACCCTGTGTTTGGATATAGCGGGATGGATGTATTTGAACAAACTGAATGGAGCTACCACCAACGGCTGAATTACAGTTGCCAAAACAAGAAGAAGAAGGCGGCAGTGACAGAAAGCGGCTTTTTTTGGCTCATTTGCTTGCGATTTTATGCATGCACAGTTGTGATTGTTGCATGTTTTTTTTTTCCTCTTTGACAGCAAAGCAAGAACATGACATCTTGAAAAAACTGTTGACTTAATAGTCTGTTTAAAATGTACTTAATGTGGTTTACTGCATGTTACACTAATCAGTGTCTCTAAGCACTGGATTAAAGCATTGATGATCGGCATGTGTCATGTATCAGAGTACGGAAGGATCACCGCTGCTGCAATACGGTGAAGACGGCTCAACAATTCAAACAGCTGGAAGGAGTCGGAATGGGCGCTGAGCCAAGCCAGTTCTTCATTGATGCCAGTTATTTCTGAGACTGTAAAGGCAGTCAGATACCACTTATGCACATCTTTATTATCTATTCAATCGGATAAAATGTGTCTTCAGTACGACTTCACTAATGAGTAATAATTAGGGTCGTTTATATTAATTACAGAGAAAAAAACTAAAGACTGTTTTTTTTTTCATTCTAATCTATGAATATCAACTAATAAAAATAATTAGACAAGGATAAAGAAAGAGTATATTTTCAAATATATTTGTAAGTGTTATGTCTCTGCACTCTTGCTACATAAATCGTTTGCCATTAGTGCCGAATGTCAGAATCTTAACTTGAAGAAGAAAGTCTGAGCTCATCTCACGAACTCTAGCGTTGTTACGTTGGTTATTCAGAACTGACTTTAAAATACTACTTATGCTTTATAAAGCCTTAAATAATCTTGCTCCGACCTGTATTTTGGGATGTCTGTCCCCCTACATTCCAAGTCATAACCTTAGATCTTCAAATGGTGGTCTGCTTACTCTTCCAAGAGTCAAGCTTAAAAGAAGTGGTAAGGCGGCCTTTTCGCTGTTATGCACCTAAAATCTGGAATGCTTTACCAAGAGCGATGTGCCAGGCTAATACGGCAGAACATTAAAAAACTGCTCAAAATCCATTACTTTAGGTTGGCTTTTTCATAGCTTCTTTTTAGTTGTATTCCTAATAGACTACATGGGAAAATAAGTATCATATTCTTCAGGGATCTGCAATCTGTTCTAATCCCCAATGTTCTCTGATGTCTTCTCCGGTTCCACTGCGATCAAGCGCCATGGCCATCTGATCAAGGCACCATGAATCCCTCTGAGATGTTGGAATGAAGGCAGGTATCTCAGCTGTCCACAAGACCTTCTTTTTCTTTAGGCTGCTCCTGTTAGGCGTTGCCTCAGCAGATCATCTTTTTCCTGTCCTCTCCATCACCTGCATGTCTACTCTCACCACATCCATAAACCTTCTCTTAGGCCTTCCTCTTTTCCTCTTGCCTGGCAGCTCTATCCTTAGCATCCTTCTCCCAATATACCCAGCATCTCTCCTTTGCACATGTCCAAACCAACACAATCTCGCCTCTCTGACTCTGTCTCCATACCGTCCCACCTGAGCCGACCCTCTAATGTCCTCATTTCTAATCCTGTCCATCCTCGTCACACCCAATGCAAATCTTAGCATCTTTTCCAGCTCTGTCTCCAGCTTTCTCTCACTTCTTCCTCTCGCTACAGATCAGCAAACATCATAGTCCACAGGGACTCCTGTCTAATCTGTCAACCTGTCCATCACCATTGCAATAAGAAAGGGTACAGAGCTGATCCCAGATGTAATCCCACCTCCACCTTGAATGTATCCATCACTCCTACCGCAGACCTCACCACTGTCATACTTCCCTCATACATATCCTGACCACATCACAGAGGACCTGACCTGGTCCAAGCACATTGACACCTTGGTGAAGAAGGCACAGCAATGTTGTTACCTTCTCAGACACCTCAGGTATTTTCAGCTGCCCTGTAGATATTTAACTTCTACGTGTAAACCATGAAAAGTATCCTGCCAGGAATGCAGCATGCAGGAGGATCACAAGGCTCTGTAAAGAGTGTGGTGAAGTCAGCTGGACACATCACTGGGTGTGAACCTTTGGACCAGGGCAAAGAAAATTATCAGAGACACCTGCCATCCAAATAACGGCCTCTTCTCAGTGTTGTGGTCAGCAAAGCGTTATGGCTGCCTAAAGATGAGTTTAGAGACACTGAAGAGGAGCTTCTCTCCACAGTTCATCAGCATCCTACATGAAGACAGTTATTAGAGCAGGGGTCTCCAATCTTTTTCCCCTGAGAGCTACTTTTACAAAATGAAAATGGCCGAGAGCTACTCATGTTTTCTAACGTTTACTCTCATAGCTTATTTCAACCCAAACAAACTGAATAAGCATTTACAAAATGTTGGCATCCACAACTCACAATTTGCATTAAAACATCACAAAAAATATTTAATTCACCTGCAAGTGCATTTTGTATGTCTGTGTGCATTTTCGAGTGTATCTCACACTACTGAGTGAAAACATGAATGCTGTCAGAACAAAACAATGCAATTCCAAATACCCAGATATGACTTCTTCATCCGTCATTTTGTCACATGTCACTTTATTCACATGTCCAGTTGCATGTGTGATGTGTTTTTTAGTTAGTCAGACGACTGCCACTGAGGTGTCTGGTGGAGTGTAACCACTGAGGTTCGCTCTTCTGGAGTCATTTAAATGTCCGTCTGTCAGTCTTGTTCTGAACTTTGACTTCATGACATTCAGGTCGGACTCACAGAGGTATGGAGACCCAAACAAAGCAGACATTTTCAGCGCTGCTTGGTGAAGATTCTTATAGTTAGTTATCCGAATCTACTAAGCTCCAGAAATGCTGTTGAGACTTTAACTGCACATTATTTTCAAGGTGTACTCAAATAAAATATATTAAATCCAATGTCTGTCTGTCTGTCTGCTTTTCACAAGAGAACTACTTAACTGATTTAGATCGAGTTTTTTTCTATAATTTGTTTGAACATTCTGGTTGATTTTGCGATGTCTCTCATTGCGCTATATATCGTAGTTCACTTGCAGTAACGATTTATTTGCGCGAATCCGAGAAACACGCACCAGGCCGAGGGGAGGGAGGAGTGGGGCCCTTCTCACTCATGTGCCAGCCTTGGGGCATTCCTTACTTCCACTTAGCTAGCGAACGAGTAGTGAACTACTTCACGAATTTAGATCATGTTTTTTCATATAATTTGCTTGAACATTCCAGTTGATTTTGCGACTTCTCCCACTTCACTATGTATCATAGCTCGCTTGCGGTACCGATTTATTTGAGTGAATCTGAGAAACACGCAGCGGGTCGAGGGGTGGGGCCTTCCTCACTCTCTCGCCAGCTTTGAGGCGTGTTCCTTAACTCCGCTTAACTAGCGAATGACAGAACAATTGAATTCAACTTTGTGTGATATTTAAAATAAAGTGTTACTTAGGTCTTGATGAGTTTGAGTCTGGATATTCTTTTAAGTGTCTGCCACATTGAAAAGATAGATTGCAATTCAAATTGTGGATCGTGATTTTGTGTTAAAAGGATCGTGACATGATTTTTTGGTTTTCAAATTTATGTAGGATTCAATAACCCTTTGGCAACCTACTTGGAAAGGGGTTGTGAGCTACTGGTAGCTCACGATCGACGTTTTGGAGACCCCTGGCCTAGAGTGACATGATGCTTTATTGTTTATATATTTTTTTGTGATCTTAATTTAATGCACAACACTGTTTTACTTGTGCATGTTGATTTCTTATTGATAATAAATATCCATCTTTCCATCCATCCTCTTCCGCTTAGCTGAGATCGGGTCACGGGGCCAGCAGCTTGAGCAGAGATGCCCAGACTTCCCTCTTCCCGGCCACTTCTTCCAGCTCTTCTGAGGGAATCCTGAGGTGTTCCCAGGCCAGCCAGGAAACATAATCCCTCCAGCGTGTCCTGGGTCTTCCCCGGGGCCTCCTCTCGGTTGGACGTGACCTGAACACCTCACCAGGGAGGTGGCTAGGAGGCATCCTAGGAGGCCACCTCATCTGGCTCCTCTCGATGCGGAGGAGCAGCGGCTCTACTCTGAGCCCCTCCCGGATGACTGAGCTTCTCACCCTGTCTTTAAGGGAAAGCCCAGACACCCTGCGGAGGAAAGTCATTTCAGCCGCTTGTGTTCGCGATCTCGTTCTTTCGGTCACTACCCATACCTCATGACCATAGGTGAGGGTAGGAACGTAGATCGACTGGTAAATTGAGAGCTTTGCCTTACAGCTCAGCTCCTTTTTCACCACAACAGACCGATGCAGAGCCCGCATCACTGTGGATGCCGCACTGATCCGCCTGTCGATCTCACGCTCCATTCTTCCCTCACTCGTGAACAAGACCCTGAGATACTTGAACTCCTCCACTTGGGACAGGGTCTTGCTCCAAACCCTGAGAGGGCACTCCACCCTTTTCCGGCTAAGCATTTCACTGCATATTGTACTGTATTTATAATTGTATTTGGCATATTTCATTTGATTTAAATATAATTGGACTGACAAATATGCTGATAGTACTTGGAATGAAACTAAAATAAGGGAGCAAAAGCAGGGACAAGATCTTTTAAATTCATTAAGAAGTGTCAGGTCAAAAGTAAACTTGAAGGAGTTGCAGACATGTAAATGCAGACAGTTTATGTTATTATTATTCTGAGAGGTCCTTAACAACTGTTAAAAATAATCATAATAAGCTGAGATGTCATCACTGTATTTGGAGAGGTTGACTTAAGGCCATCCAGCAGTTTCATGAAGATTTTGAAATTTTCCATACCATGTTGAAGGTTATTGCCACGTGCACACAACACAATGAGATTTACTTTCATATTTCCTGTGAATGACAGTACAGAGATATCTGAATTGTAATCTCACTCCAGAGCTTCAGCTTCCAATAGAACTACCCAAAGAACAAAGCACCTCAGGAGAAGCTTAAGGACAACTCTGGGAATGTCCTTGAGTGGCCCAGCCGAAGCTTGGACTTGAACCCAGCTGAACATCTCGGGATTGACCTAAAAACAACAGTCCACTGATGGACTCCATCCAATTGAGGGGATCTGCAGAGAATCCCCAAATCCAAGAGCATGAAGCTTATCATGTCAGATCCAAAAAGATTCCAGGCTGGAATTTCTGCCATAAGGGATTTACTAAGTAAAGGCTCAGAATACTTGTGTCAATGTCATATTTCATTTTTTAAATTCTTAATAAATATTCCCAAAATTTGTAAAGCTTTATTATTCTGAGGAATTGAGTCTTTCTTGATGAAGGGAAAAAAAATATTTTTTTTCAGCAACGTTACAAAATATGAGAAAAGCAAAAGGGGTCTGAATACTTTCTGAAGTCAGCATATTTATGGTTTCATTACTTCACGTCATGTTAATCGTATTTCATTTTGGCTTTTGTATTTATCCATCTCTGGATAAAAACATGGAAAGTAATGTTTACATGTTGCAAAATATCTGGACGTATTTTAAAACAAGACTCTTACCTATCAAAGGTCTGACTGTAATGTTGTAGATTTCTGAAAAGTTCCATCTTCAGGACTAGCTTAGGATCTGCCCGACATTTGGACCCACATTAGTGCTACTGTAATTTCAGTGTAAAATATAACAACAACAGACTGACATTCATTGAACAGGTCCATTAACACGACTTATAATTTTTTTTCTTCTTAGTGTCCCATTGGGCAAAGTGAAATGTGGCTTTGTTGACCCAACTGCTACATAATGGCGAATGTCAACTGGTGAATGTGTGTGCGAGAATTCATGTTCTTTTCTTCTTTATATATTTTGTATATACTCTTCTTTCACAAACACTTTTCAAGTAGAATAAATCTATGATTGTTTTGGCCCATATACAAATCTGACAACATTAGCAGCTAAATGTAAATTTAAATGATAAGCAGACTACAAAAATAGATGGTTAGATGCAGTAATCACTATGTGGAACATTAACACTTTCTGATAAGCAATTTACTCCAAAACATTTATATGCACCAACGAATAAACATAATTAGCCAATAACAATTTTGAGTTTACTATCACTCTCTCATTATCCAACTAATTATTTCAATTAAATTATTTAGAGCATGTGCTCTCAAATCCAAAAATAAGCAGGCCGCCTCACTTCTGATTGTGAACAGCGACTTGCCTTCCAGTTCAATTAATTAAGTGCATTTTCACACCAAACGGTAGCTATTTCAGTACGTTGTGCGAAACAAGTTTGTTGATATTGGCCTATTAAAATTAGACGACTGTAAAAAAAATAAATAAATAAGTAAATAAAGTTAATACTCATTTACATGTCTATTAGCATATATAAATAAGGAACAAAGACATTTCAAAATGGTAACATTATTACAAGTCGAGTTCATTAACTTTTGTAGCTGAAATGTGACCAAAAACCTGGAAAGTTTCCTGTTTTTTCAGACCTGATATTCTTATTTCAGTTACAAAAACTTTATAATATTTCATGTTCACTATGGAATTATTTAGTACAGGTCTGCCTGTATTTGTGGCTTAATGGTTCCAGGTTCACTATGGATTCCCAAAACCTGCGGATGCTCAGGACTTATATAATTATATATACTACATATATATATATATATATATATATATATATATATATATATATATATATATATATATATATATATATATACAGTGGGATGCAAAAGTTTGGGCAACCTTGTTAATAGTCATTCTTTTCCTGTATAAATTGTTGGTTGTTACGATAAAAAATGTCAGTTAAATATATCATATAGGAGACACACACAGTGATATTTGAGAAGTGAAATGAAGTTTATTGGATTTACAGAAAGTGTGCAATAATTGTTCAAACAAAAAAGGAAATTAATCATCAGGACCAGGTGTGATTAAAAAAATAGCAAGACAAAGTGAGGTCAGAAATAAAAGGCAAAGAGTAGAGTCTTTTCACATCATTCTTATGCACAAAATGTACATTTACACAATAATAGACCATACGCTATGAGAATCTGTGGTCCCACAACAGTTAAAGCAACAACAAGTTTAATTTCAAAGAAACCACAATTCGGGCAGGTGTATATTTATGATCACGGAGAAGCGATACAACATAGAATCGAAAGAGCTAAACGATCAGACGTATTAGAAATTACAGTGGGATGCAAAAGTTTGGGCAACCTTGTTAATGGTCATTATTTTCCTGTATAAATCGTTGGTTGTTACGATAAAAAATGTCAGTTAAATATATCATATAGGAGACACACACAGTGATATTTGAGAAGTGAAATGAAGTTTATTGGATTTACAGAAAGTGTGCAATAATTGTTCAAACAAAATCAGGCAGGTGCATACATTTGGGCACCACAAAAAAGAAATGAAATCAATATTTAGTAGATCCGCCTTTTGCAGAAATTACAGCCTCTAAACACTTCCTGTAGGTTCCAATGAGAGTCTGGATTGTGGTTGAAGGTATTTTGGACCATTCCTCTTTACAAAACATCTCTAGTTCATTCAGGTTTGATGGCTTCCGAGCATGGACAGCTCTCTTTAACTCACACCACAGATTTTCAATTATATTCAGGTCTGGGGACTGAGATGGCCATTCCAGAACGTTGTACTTGTTCCTCTGCATGAATGCCTTAGTGGATTTTGAGCAGTGTTTCGGGTCATTGCTCCGGCGCAGCTTCAGCTTTGTCACTGATTCCTGGACATTGGTCTCCAGAATCTGCTGATACTGAGTGGAATCCATGCGTCCCTCAACTTTGACAAGATTCCCAGTCCCTGCACTGGCCACACAGCCCCACAGCATGATGGAACCACCACCATATTTTACTGTAGGTAGCAGGTGTTTTTCTTGGAATGCTGTGTTCTTTTTCCTCCATGCATAATGCCCTTGTTATGCCCAAATAACTCAATTTTAGTTTCATCAGTCCACAGCACCTTATTCCAAAATGAAGCTGGCTTGTCCAAATGTGCTTGAGCAGACCTCAAGCGGCTCTGTTTGTGCTTCCTCTGCATCACTCTCGCATACAGCATCTCCTTGTGTAAAGTGCGCCAAATGGTTGAACGATGCACAGTGACTCCATCTGCTGCAAGATGATGTTGTAGGTCTTTGGAGCTGGTCTGTGGGTTGACTCTGACTGTTCTCACCATTAGTCGCTTCTGTCTATCCGAAATCTTTCTTGGTCTGCCACTTCGAGCCTTAACTTGAACTGAGCCTGTGGTCTTCCATTTCCTCAATATGTTCCTAACTGTGGAAACAGACGGCTTAAATCTCTGGGACAGCTTTCTGTATCCTTCCCCTAAACCATGATGGTGAACAATCTTTGTCTTCAGGTCATTTTAGAGTTGTTTTGTGACCCCCTGGTTGTTACTCTTCAGAGAAAATTAAAGGAGGAGGGAAACTTACAATTGACCCCCTTAAATACTCTTTCTCATTATAGGATTCACCTGTGTATGTAGGTCAGGGGTCACTGAGCTTACCAAGCCAATTTGAGTTCCAATAATTAGTTCTAAAAGTTTTGGAATCAATAAAATGACAACGGTGCCCAAATTTATGCACCTGCCTGATTTTGTTTGAACAATTATTGCACACTTTCTGTAAATCCAATAAAATTAATTTCACTTCTCAAATATCACTGTGTGTGTCTCCTATATGATATATTTAACTGACATTTTTTATCGTAACAACCAACGATTTATACAGGAAAATAATGACTATTAACAAGTTTGCCCAAACTTTTGCATCCCACTGTATACAGCCATTAATGGATACAAATCCATACGTCCAAAAGTATCTCACTTTACACGAAATGTATCTGAAAAACATGGACAAAGAAGTTTTCTTGGATTTCTATATGAATCAAAAAGATCACATACTCATATATAATAAGCCAACATGTGACGAGTTATCAGCGATAATAGTGTTTATCCGAAAGCAGAACATGAATTGACATTTCTTTCTAATAATTCACCACATTCCGATCCATTACTCTTTCCCTTGCTTTTCCCAGATGGAGAAACAGGATGGTCATACAATATGAAACACGCGAATTCAGAAAAACAAATAACACCAACACAATATTTCGGGGCAAAATTATCGATACGTTCCAATGTATTTAACCCACTTCTGTCATCTCAACATCTTTCGCAGCACTACATTATTAATGCGTATCTAACAGTCGAAGCTAATCGTCTTTTCTTTATTAAATCGAATCAAGCAAAACTTAGAACGGAACATATGCAAGGAGTAACTGATCACATTCAAAATTCAACTATCAATAGTTCAGACAAATTCAAAATAGGTAAAGCGGTAATATTACCATCCTCATATCAAGGTAGTCCAAGAGCATTGCAACAGTTATATAATAATGCAATGTCAATATCCAGAACTATAGGTCGTCCAGATTTATTTATAACAATGACGTGCAGTCCACAATGGCCAAAAATACGGAGATTCTTCAAATAATGTCACCAGCTACATCGGCGCTGGATATTCTGACTTTCGTGAGTAGATTGTTTTATCAGAAAATCTTAATTTTATTGAAAGAACTCGAAAAGGTGTTCGGGAAAATCCAAGCATACATTTACACGATCAAATTTCAAAAACGAGGTTAACCTCACATGCATTTATTGGTTACTTTACAAAAAAAATTATTAACTGTTGATGATGAAGATCGTTTTGTCTGTGCTGAAATTCCAAACAGAGAAACCTATCCTGAATTATGGTACACATTCATTAAACACAAGTCTCACGGACATCATTTAAAAGATTCAGCATATTGGGACAGGAAAGATTCCAAATATTGGTTTTAAATAAGTTTTGAAATATAAGGGAAACTAATGAAATAGCAACAATTCAAAGAAAAAAACATCTTACAAGTGTGTATCCAGAAGACCAAACACGGGGTTGACAAGCAGTCCCACGGTGGGCTGGCGCTGTGTTGGCTGGGATTGGCTCCAGCAGACCCCCGTGAGCACTGTAGTTAGGATATAGCAGGT
The DNA here is from genome assembly GCF_016835505.1 of Polypterus senegalus. Lineage (NCBI taxonomy): Eukaryota > Metazoa > Chordata > Cladistia > Polypteriformes > Polypteridae > Polypterus > Polypterus senegalus. The sequence continues at coordinate 26,693,574 of NC_053155.1, read as the reverse complement.
TGGATAATGGATGGATGTTTGGATATATACAGTATATACATAAGGTCTGTCAGGAAAGTATCCAGTCATGTAAAATGAAAAATCGATTCATTTATGAAAGAAGATACAAGATAGAAGATATAAGAGCCATTGTACACAGGACAATGACGCCTCAGTCCCCTTCAAAGTAGGCATTTTGGGATCACACATCGTTCTCTCAGTGTCTCTTCTACTGTTCAAAACACTCTGCAAAATCCTTTGCTGGAATCACCATCAGCTACCTCATCGTATTTTCCTGAATCTCCTATCTCCTTCCTATTTTCTCAGAGAGAAATGTGATTGGTGCTCTTTTACTACCAATCAAGGTATTAGCATGCTGTTAGTTCTCTGATGAGATTCACTTTTTTGACAGAGAAGAAGGAGAGAGGAAGATGGCGTGGAGGCAGAGCGATGGGGTAGAATGGTAAAGAAGAGTGTAAGAAAAAAACAGAGAGAAGATAAAAAGATGGGGTAAAGAAAGCTTGTACTAAAGTCGAGGAGAGAGAGTGAGGGCAAGCTTTGAAAAACAAAGAGAAGAAATGAGAAACACGGTTTTGAAAAGATAAAAAGATCGCCGGACAGATGAAGTGTCGGATACCTTGTTTGTGGAAATTTGCTAGCAAAAAGAAATGCGAAAAAGGGAACGCAAATTAATCCCGCATCAAGATGGAGCTGAGAGATTCCTGTGTTTCATCGCGGATGTAAAGGTGAAGCGCGATGAAAGTTCTCGAAGGACGACATGAGTTACCTGTGGATTTGTGTACTGCACATGAGCTCCAACTATGCTCATTAAAAATTTCTTTTTCATTCATATACATATATTTTTTTATTCTTGATTTCTTTTTGTGAACACTGGCTGTGCTGTCACTCGGACCAAGTAATTGAGTTATTGTAAGTTAAACTGAGATGTTATCTCTGGAGTTGTGTGTTTAATAAATGTGTTTCATTTTGTTTTTTTCATATCCATGCGGAAAACTTACATGCTAGTTGCATTCAAATAAGTGATTAAGTATATACTGTACTAGCAAAATACCCGCGCTTCGCAGCGGAGAAGTAGTGTGTTAAAGAAGCAATGAAAAGAAAAGGAAACATTTTGAAAATAACGTAACCTGATTGTCAATGTAATTGTTTTGTCACTGTTGTGAGTGATAAGTGTTGTTGTCATATATATATATATATATATATATATATATATTTACACACACACACATAAACATATATATATATACATATCTATACATATACACATATATACATACACTAGCAGAATACCAGCACTAGGAGAAGTAGTGTGTTAAAGAAGTTATGAAAAGAAAAGCAAACATTTTAAAAATAGCGTAAGATGATTGTCAATGTAATTGTTTTGTCATTGATATGAGTGTTGTTGTCATATCTATCTATTTATATATATATATATATATAGCAAAATAGCTGCGATTGGCAGGAGAAGTAAAAAGAAAAGGAAACATTTTAATAATAGCGTAACATGATTGACAATGTAATTGTTTTGTAATTGTCATGAGTGTTGCTGGTATATATATATATATATATATATATATATATATATATATAGCAGAATACCAGCTTGGCGGAGATAGTGTGTTAAAGAAGGTACCAAAAAGAAAAGGAAAAATTTTAAAAATAACGTAACATGGTTGTTAATGTAATTGTTTTGTCATTGATATGAGTGTCGCTGTGATATATATATAGAGCAAAATACCCGCGCTTCGCAGCGATGTCATGTGTTAAAGAAGTTATGAAAAAGAAAAGGTAACATTTTAAAAATATGGTAACACTAGCAGAATACCAGCGCTTCGCAGAGGAGAAGTAGTGTGTTAAAGAAGGTACGAAAAAGAAAAGGAAAAATTTTAAAAATAACGTAACATGATTGTTAATGTAATTGTTTTGTCATTGATATGAGTGTTGTTCTCATATCTATCTATATATATCTATCTATCTATATATATATATATATATAGCAAAATACCAGCTTGGCAGCGGAGAAGTAGTGTGTTAAAGAAGGAAGAGAAAGAAAAGGAAACATTTTGAAAATAACGTAACATGATTCTCAATGTAATTGTTTTGTGTATTTGGTGGCAGCGTCACAAAGTTATTTTCGTCTAGCTGCATCAGAAAATGTACCACGACGTCTGACATGCCTCCTTTTTACTGTTTTATCACAGCTTGGATTGTTGCTGTCATATATATATATATATATATATATATATATATATATATATATATATATATATATATATATATATATATATATATATATATATAATCTAGATAGTGTGTGTGTATATATATATATATACACATACATACATATATATACACATATATATACTTGTGTGTATGTTTGTATGTGTCTATATGTGTGTGTATAGCTTTGGTCACTGATTGCAAGGGAAAAATAATAAAATGTAGTCTATAAGTTATTAAACAGTAAAACATTAACGTTTTAAGAAGTACAGGTACATTGAGCACTACTGGAGTGGTTGCGGGTAAACTACATTTTAAAGACTGTGTAACACAACAGGTAAGTAACTAACAGCAGCTAAAATGTATATGGATCATCTCTCGGTAGTAGATCCCTTTTGAAAGGCGCTACACGACGGCTGTGGTATAGAAATTACATTTTCTATGTGAACTTTCAAATTTGTGCCTCTGGTAATGTGCCTTACCGGCAATTAAAGAAAATTATTTTTGTGTCCTTTGCAATGTTAAGAGAGAAAGGCTTTGGTTTGGGATAAAAGGAAAAAGGTGTAAAGAAAGGAAAGTTGCCTTTCCTTTTATATAGTATAGAGAGATGTGTTCGCTGACGATATGAGCATCTTCTGGGACAGTCGCGGTGTGTCTTGTGTAGACTGGTGAGACGTCCCGCCATTAATCGGCTGTGATGGCACTGTCAGTCTTCCACTCCTGTGCGTATCTTCATAATCCGAGCTGAGGACCTCATAATCGTATACGTGCAAAAGAAAGTGTGAATCGCCTTAATATTATTTTGCCGTGGTGTAGAAAAGGGGTCCCGTGTTTGCACTTGTCTGGGCTATAGCGCAGGGGAGGAAGAAAAATTAAAAGTGCTCACTTTGACTTAAGGCAGAAGCGCAGTCAGCGTCTCAAAGGCCGGCACAGCTATGCACGCGCGCTGGCTGCTCGACTTTGCTGGGCAGGAGACCCCTTTGTACACACGTTCATGATATCAAAAGTCTCAGCGTTCTTTGGAGGTAATTCATATATTATATATATAGCAAAATACCCGCCTCGCAGCGGAGAAGTAGTGTGTTAAAGAAGTAATGAAAAAGAAAAGGAAACCTTTTAATAATAACGTAACATGATTGACATTGTCATGAGTGTTGCTGTCATATAAATGCCTGCCTAAATAAGTCACCCTCGCTTTGCTCTTACTTTTTTACCGTTCATTTAATCATGGCTAGTGGCGGAAAACTTATAAAATGGAAGGAGGATGGCTTTACCAAAACAAATATTGATGGCGAATCGATTATTCATAAAGCTTGAATTGGTGATCTGTTTTTCTGTGTTAACCTCATATTTTTCATACTTCTTCTCAAACTAAGGTGGTGCGAGGGTAAAATGAATCGGGATACGGTGATCAATGTAATCGTGTACCAGGAAATCATGCATTGACAAAAGCTCCCTTTGCTTGTAATGCAAAGTGTGATTAAATGCATTATTTTTTAACGCGTTAAGGAGCACATGCATCGAAGCTTCTCAGCTGTGCTTGTGCTAAGAACGAAATGAGATGAATGGGAGGGGTGATGATGACGTGACTCCCCACCCGCCTTAACTGTCAATCCCCACAAACACAGTCTCGGAATTTGCATAAGCACACCCCTTCACCTACAATTTTAACTTAGTTACAAAGTGATCAAAACTCTCGTTTATATCCTGCGTCCTCTCATTAAACTTGTATCCCGCATTCCCGTGGGCATGTGAAACGCCAGCGGTAGCCTGTCTATGAACTTAATTTAAAGTTTAGGTTTGCACCTTGCTTTCTTTCCGAGGTAGCAGGACTCATGAATATGGTAGTATATGTCACTCGCTCGCTTCTTATTGTTTTTCGCTGCCTTCTCAATTATATAATGCAAGTTTTCTTAAGCGCTTTTTGGAGGTCTTCCTGATTTTCTACGCACTGCGTTGACAATCAGTTCACGTGATTACGTGGGAGGCGTGATGATGTCACACGAAACTCCGCCCCACGTCTTTCCAGCTAAACTCTATTACAGTTAATGGAGAAAAATACCTTCCAGTTATGACCATTAGGCGTAGAATTTCGAAATGAAACCTGCCCAACTTTTGTAAGTAAGCTGTAAGGAATGAGCCTGCCAAATTTCAGCCTTCTACCTACACGGGAAGTTGGAGAATTAGTGATGAGTCAGTGAGTGAGTGAGTGAGTGAGTGAGTGAGTGAGGGCTTTGCCTTTTATTAGTATAGATGAATATGTGTGAATATAAGGGAAGAGGTATGTTATCTAATTAACAAAAGTGGGGGTGTTTACAAATCATTACTTTAAGATATTATAAGAGCAGGTGTTGTGATGTGAAATTATGCATACATCTTGATAAATATTTTGAATGTCTTTATTTGTAACTTAGGCAAAGCAATGTAATATTAGTGTTACATTAGTGAGACGCATTCATGTTTACCCCTCTTTTTAGCAATCGGTCTCTTTGAATTTTACAATAGGGTTAGGGGAACGTGCCTCAAACCAGTTTGGCAAGTGTTTCTCTGCTGAAGTCTCCCAGTCAACCCCCACAGAAAGCCAGGCAGCCTAACTGCCAAGCTTTACCTTACCATGTGGTTTGGAGGGCAGGTGTAAAGATGTACTATCCCCCCATTGGTCTGAAGTATGGCTGTTTGCCTTTAACTCTTTTAGGGCGGATGTCGACTTTTGTTGACAGGAGGGATTGAGGGCGAATGTCGACTAAAGTCGACATCCAGGGATAGAGGGCGATAATCAGCTGTTAATGGCGACAAATCTCACTGTCACGTCACAGGCAGTCCCTCTGTGCTTGGAGGAATGCTAGACTCGCTGACTCGGCAACTAATCCTAGCGTGTGCGTGAGTTGCGAAATGTTAACAATGACAAGATGGCATCGACATGTGACAAGGGAGCGAAGTGAGTGCAGAAAAGAAAACACTCGGCAGACAATGTTCTGCGCATTATCGCGGAGCTGGACTCTGATTTTTCAGAATCGGATTTTATTGACAGTGATCAGGAGATCGAGCAGGAGAGTGAGAAGCCGGCATCAGCTGATCAAACACCAGCCGATGCCGCGCCAGCGGATCTGCTGCCAGTTGAGCGCCTTCGCGCAGCCGATGCATCTACGGCAAGGTTCTCGTGGGATAAATACACAGACATTGATCCATTGAGAGCCGATCTGGCTGCTGGACTTCACAAGACGGCATGGCTTGCTGTTGGACACGACAGATCACCAGCTGCTGTCCTTCAGGCTGCTCTCTCCTGATGCTGCTTTTCAGCTACCGTCAGACGAGATAAACAGGTAGGCAGAGAAATTTTTTAAATCACGGGCTGCGTTTGCATCGCATTCTCATTTTTCAAAGTGTAAACCCACAACAAAAGACGAGATGAAGCGTGCTGTGGTATTACAAATAGAGATGGGACAGAACTGGCGATATAACTTCAGGGAGCATTGGTCCAAACGTGCTTTGTCCCCTGGTGGCTTTGGACAGGTTATGCAGCATGGTGATAGGTATGTGCTGCTGCAAAGTTTTATTCACTTCTGTAATAAACAGAAGCAAATCTCATGGGGTGAGCCGGGCTATAATGCCATGCATAAAGTTCATAAAGTTTCAGAAGATGAAAAGAGGTGACAATACGGTTTTCATGCGGGCAGAAAACTTGGTGGCAGTGGAATGGCACAATGGCAAAAGGGTGACTTGTCTCTCTACAGTACACACTAACAATATATGTGAGAAAGTGCAGCAACAGACAATTGAAAAGTAGGCACCAAAGCAACACGTATTGTAAGCAGTGCAATGTGGCAATGGCTGAAATTGGCTGCTTTGAGCGAGATCAGACTTTGCAGGACTTTGCTGTGTAAAATGTATGTGATATGTATGTGAAATCATAGAGTATGCAGGCTCATACAACATGCAAGACAGTAACATTTGTCAAAAGTAAATATTTTTGGTTGATTTGATATGTTAAACAATTGCTTTGTGTTGTTTTTAGTTTTTGGAAAAATATTCAGCCCTGGGAGATAAGAAACAAAAAAAAAATGAACCCTAAAAGAGTTAGGTACCATGACGCCCTATTGGCTGCAGGGGTTGGACAGAAAACTTATAAATTTGCTTGCTTTTCCTCAACCTCTCTCTCTTACCAAAATGATGAATGACCATCTCACACACCATGTAATGAAAAGGACAACACAATGAAGAGCACAGCTCGGCAGCCATATTGAGACAGGCATGCTGCCTGTTCTGAAGAAAGCTGACCACAAATGAGGACTTAACTAGAGACATTTTAAGTAACTAAAAGTCTGTGTGCCGCCTGAAACTACACATCAGCTATTAATCAGGTTGTATAGTTGCCAATATTAAACAGTACTTTGCATATTGTTATTATTTGTGAATTTTATCAATAATACATTATTTAAATTGAAACTTAACTCCTGCTTGTCTTTTACTACACCTAATTGCCTGAGGTGATGTAGAAGGGAAGGTGGGGAGAAGTTACAGTTTAAAGTACAATACCTTATAAACAGTGGTAATTCTGTGAGATTTGAGACATTCTGACAAAGGCTACATATTAATAATACAAAAGGGGAAAGTAGAGTGATATATTTCTCTACCAAGACAAAACAGCAGGTATAAATTTAATTGTTTCATTGGAACCACTGGCTATTAAATGAATGTAAAGTGGATCCCACCAGTCACCCAATGACATGAGTAACGTGCAGTTTCAATGTTGGGAGGACTACGTATATATAAAGCAAAAAGACACATGTACATATAAAGATGATTGTGCATGTAAAGTAAACACAAGGGCTGATACTGCGGGTTGGAGGGTTCACCCTGCCTCAGCAGCATTAAATTACGCATGTTGTTTCTTGCATGTATTTAGCAGAAATTTCAAATGTTCTTTTTTGAGAAAATATTGGATTTTTTTTTAAATAATTTTGAACCGCGGTAGGTCAAAACCGCAAATGTCAAACACACAGATATGACAGGCTGATTGTATCTCTTAAATCATTTCCTATATGGATGTTCAGCAGAAACTATGCGCATTTGATTGTCTGCAATGGAAACACTATGCTTTGGACTTCATTACAGTTTCAGACGTGGAGATTTCAGGACTTCTGATTGTCTTCTTTATTAACCATGATGAAAATAACAGCAAAAAGTCTAAATTAACATAAGCCACCCTAGTTTAGGGTGTTCATAAGAAATGTTAAAATTTACATCATGTGCTGGAAGTGCATAATTAACAAGACTAGTTGAGTCAAATAGATGAATTATTAAAATGTGCGCTTCTGTTTAAATGTTTAAAAGTCAAAATATTCTCGATTGTACGAGGGACGTTCAAAAAGTTTCCTCACTTTCATTGGAAGTGGTGAAGGTGGGAGGAGCAGTAAATAATCGTGTCTGAGACTGTCATGTGACTAGTTCTGTCTGGCAAGCCGTCTGCCCTGTCAATTTAGTATAAGAGTTGTCACCCTGTGGTGAAGATGGCTGCCTAACGTATAAATTGCACCAAAGAGGAGCAGCGTTCTATCATACACTTTTTGTGGGCAGAAGGTGTGCCAGGAGCACAAATTCATCTCCGCATGTGTGCTCAGTATAGGGATAAAGTTCTCCTTCATAGAGTTTTCTATTAGTGGATGGAAATGTTCGAAAATGTGTGACTGATGCAGAGTGTGCCGGATGTCCAGCTACAGCCATGAACACGAGGAATGAGGAAAGAACCCTGGAAATGATTCATGAAAATAGAAGAATAACAGTTGAAGAGGTTGCAGGAGAGCTGATTGTGTGTGTTGGATCTGCCTGTGCCCTGATTCATGACAGCCTTAAGTTCAGTAAAGGGTGTGCCAGGTGGGTGCCTAAGCAACTGACAGAGGAGCACAAGTGCAAGCGTTTAGACGTTTGATCCAGACACTTCATGTGATGATGATGTCAAAGCAGAAGTTCATCAGTGGCTACGCATTCAAACAAAAACATTTTTTGCTGATGGCATTAAAATTTGGTCCGACTCTGGTAAAATCACATTGCAAAGGAAGGTGACTATGTAGAAAAGTGATATCATTTGTTTTTGAAATTTTTAAATAGAGTTCAAAAACCGTGAGGAAACTTTTTGAACGTCCCTCATAATATTGTCATTCTCACATAGGGGTTCAAAAAGAGTTAGGTTCTTAATAGAGTATCAAAATTCATAAACACTGACCTTGAAATAGTCTAAAATATTACCTCACATGCTTAAGTTTTAAATTTGTCATTTTTTAATCTTCTGTGAGTGGCCCTTAGAGGTTTAAGGGCCACCAGAAAAGTTTTAGCTATCAGAAAATATTACAATATTCATGATCGACCATCTTAAAATAACATAAACGACACCCCACACACCCATTTTTTCATAGTTTTGTTAAAACAAGTAACTCTGACCCTGCGTATCTCATTAGGGAGTTGGTTGAATTTTCTTCTACAACTTCTGATCATTTGTGCTGAATTCACTTTCTGGTTTACTCGTCATCATATGGGTGTACTTTCCTGCACAAAATCTAAAAATGGTCCAAAAAATTGTTTTTTTGCTCTAGAAGGCCAAATCTAATGGAACCCCGAAAAAGCTTGATGTCTTGCATAATTAAAGATAAAGTCAATATGTGGGGTTCCTCTTGAACCGGTGACTTAGGAAGTGCTAGACATAAAAGATTTCAAATCATTTTCGAAGAAATTCTAATGATCACAATATAAGTTGATGAGTAGAGTTTAAGTTATTCATGTGTCAGTCAGCTTAATTTATTTATTTATTGATTGATTTTAATTAGAAACAGATAACATTCCATACAGTCAAGACGAATTTAACGAATCAAAGCAAAATGCAACCGCCACCCAAGAGAAAGAGAGAGGAGCCAGCAACAGAAGCTACTCTATAAAAGGAGCAAGAAAAGAAGAGTATCCTGTTGACCAAGATGGGGAGTCAGCTTTATGGCATGTCAGATATGAGAGGACACCTTCAGGGCTCTGACAAGGTAAGCAGTACCACTCCACACCAACAGGAGGTGCAGCTGCTAACTCCTTCTCCCTTTTTCTCCACAGTCTCAAAGATCACCAAGAAGAAGACTGATTCCACTTCCTCCACATCCCATGAAACTCTGTTCCTTCCTCACTATTGTAACAACACTGCATGACAAGAACTTTGATTCTGCACTGCTGGGAGAAAGGTGATGAGGTGTTGGATTGAAAAAGAAGCTGTAAAAGGTAGGAGGATCCAAGATTGTCTTTTGTGATCGTCATTACGTTGCTTTGACCACTACCCAAATCAATTCTTTTCGATTAAGATTATCATTAGCTTAGAGGATTACACCAAACTAGGAGTGACCCAAACCAAAGCTGTGGAAATCAGCGGTAACTTACAAAACTGGGCCTGTTGACAAAAGAGTGTTCTCTTCTTATCTCTGTAGGGGGAGATCATCAGTAGAGTCCTACAGGGGTCTGTCCCAGGACCGTTACTTTTTCTGATTTACATTAATGACATTGATTCCAGCGACTTGTGAAAATTGCAGATGACACTGAAATTGAAGGAATGACTCATACTGAGGAAGTTGCAAAAATAATTTAAAAAGACCTGGATAAGATTCAGAACTGCACAAACACTGGGAACACGCACGTTAATGTAGAAAAGTGCAAAGTGATAGTCAAGTCAAGTCAGGTTGGGGAGCCTGCACTGGTACAGTGCATTGTCGCACCAACTACACAACGAAACAAACTGGAATCCCAGTTTGCAACCCCCAAGGCAAACACATGGTCCAGTCAAACTCTCCGGAAATGACCCTCTATCTGGCGCAGCCAGGGGTTACGTGGATGACCCCTTGGCCTGGTCTACCCACTCAGGTCCTCAACAATGGCGATCGGTTACTTGGGGAAAGAAAAGCAAGGACTCTTGGGGCGGCCACGCCAATATATATTGAATATAAAACAGAAAGAGAAAATAACAACACAGCTAAAAATGCAGCGACAAATTTCGACAAAAGATAAATGCTTGTCATGAGCACGAGGCTCATGAAACACATGTTTAATAACGTGCTTTAGCTCCTGTCATCATGAAAATGACATCACGTATACATCTTAGTATTTTAGTTATTCAGAGAGCTGTAATATCAGAAATGTAATGGACTCTGTGTCCAGTTGGAGGAAGAGAGCCAGTTTAAGAAGCAAGTAGTGATTCACACACACAGAGCACATACGAGTAGAAGATCAAATACAAAACAAAGCATTTAACGTGCTACTTTAATTACGATGTGATTTGAGAAACTGGTTAATTAAATGATTTTAAGATGAAGTTTATAATGTTCTACTAAATGACAAAATAAACTACGTGATTAAAGTGGAAATGTCGAGATTGCAGTTGACATTTCGTGCTTTTTCCCCACCGTGTGCCTTTTTTCTCTGTACCCTAATAAACTTTCATATGACACTCAGACAGTGGGCTACAACTCGCTTTTCACGCAACTTTGATATGTGACTTCTTTTTTATTTCCGGCACTGTACGATTTTGTGAATGTGAGCTTTCAAGTTTCTCCAACACGCTATGTCACTCGATCAACTTCATTTTGTTGATTATATCACGGTTTATTTGAACAAGTAGTATGTTTTTCCTTTGCCTCCACTTGGTATTCGCTGAAATTCTTATATTTTCCCCGTGCTTTTCCCATTGTCTTTTCACAGAAGGCTGCGCTTAAGGGCGATTTATATTGATTTGCATATTCAAATAGGCGAAATTCTGGGAGGATTTGGGGCGTTAAATAATGCACGTGCACGAGCGTTAGTTTTCACGCTGATCGGGATTTATGTAACGGAAGAACGTGGAAGTTGGAGTACGCACAGATTCCTGCATCTGGATTTTTCTGTGCGTAAACACATTTCGGCTTTTGTGCTTACGCCATGTTATAGTGCGATTTCTACGCACGGCGTTATACATGAGGCCCCAGGACTCTAAGCACTTGGACCTTTGTCCTTTTGCATAGCTCCACACACCACTTTCCGGCGACCTCATGACCACCCATGCTTTCCCAATTCGTCTACTGACTTAATAGGAAGAGTCACCAGAGACATGAATGTCACTGACAAGGTAAATAAACCTCTCAACGAGGTCAACACTCTTCCCACAAACAGACACACTGCTGATGGCCGTGCCCAAGATGTCAATAAAGGCCTGATGTTGGTTTTTATCAGGACACTCGCAAGCCCAGACACTCAGACTCCTCACTCAGTCTCTCGAGAGCCCCGATCAGAGCCTCGATTGACTTTGCGAAAATCACAGCATCGTCAGCAAAGTCAAAATCCATGAATCTTTCTTCACCAACAGATGCCCCACAGCCGCTGTACCCCATGACCTTACTCAACACCCAGTCCATACAAGCATTGAACAGAGTAGGAGCAGAACACACCCCTGACGAACCCCAGAATCAACTGGGAAAAACGCAGAGGTTCTGCCTACACTATGCACAGCACTCACAGTACCAGTGTACAGGCCGGCCATGATATCCAGCAACCTCGAAGGGATCCCGCGAAACCTCAGGATGTCCCACAGGGCAGCTCGATCAGCTGAGTCAAACGCTTTGCAAAAATTGACAAAGGCTGCAAAGAAACTCTGTTGATATTCAAGTTTGCGCTACATGAGAACCCTCAGTGCCAGGATGCGGTCGATGGTAGACTTCTTAGGCGTAAAACCAGACTGTTCTAGTCGCTGGTAGATGAGCAAGTTATCACGGATCCTATTGAGGACCACCCTAGCAAGGACCTTACCCAGTACCGAGAGCAGTGTTATCCCCCTGTAGTTTCTGCAATCCAGGCGATCACCCTTCCCTTTCCAGACAGGGACGACAAGTCCCATTTTCCAGTCAGTTGGGATGATGCCAGTCTCCCAAATGGAAGCAAAGATTGCTTGCAATGTCAGGTGGACAGCCTTACCACCAGCCGGGAGAAGTTCACCCCGGATATCACAGATCCCTGTAGCCTTTTCCCCCCTCAGCTGGTTCACCACCTGTGCAGTCTCAGTGAGACTGGGTGAGTCACAGCTAATTGGAGGATCAGCCTCAAGAACTGTGGACCCAGAGATATCCAGCGTCCTAGCCGAAGGATCAGCTTTGAACAGATAGTCAATGTATCCAGCTCAGAGTGTCACAACTGCAGTGTCATCTGTAAGGATCGTTCCATCAGCTGCCCTGACTGCGACTCTCTGAGGAACAGATTCAGATGTGCATAATAATTTGATTCCTCTGTAAGCAGGACATGGACATGGGTCACTAGACCACAGATGGTGTGTCACTTGCTCACAGATTCCTCTAACAAACACCTCTTTATCTGCTCTCAGACCCCTCGCAGCCATCCTTCTTAGTTCTTGGTACAGACCAGAGCTGCCATTGAGCCATACGCTGTGACTCCTCTCAATGCTATCCAGAGTGTCCTGCGAGATGAAACACCTCCTTCTGGGAACACCGGTAACACCAGCACAACCCTCAGCAACCTTCAGGGTCTTGTCACAGAAGGTCTCCCACATCACATTAGGATCGGCAGTCATACCCAAATCTGAAAGTTCCTCACACAAACTACGTGCAAACTCATTAGAAACTCAAAGTGCTACATGTGGGAAAAAGGAACGTCAATTATAAAAACAAGACGGGAGGCACTGAGCTGCAGGAAGCAAACTCTGAAAAGGATTTAGAGATTTATGTTGACACATTTTCATCATCTAAGTAATGTGCAGAAGCAATTAAAAAGGCAATGATAATGTTAGGTTATACCATAAAGACTGTTAGCTATAAATCAAGGGAGATCATGCTCAAACTCTATAATACACTAATAATTCATTACATATATATAGCGCTTTTCAAGGTACTCACTACACAGTGGGGAGACACTTCCACCACCACTAATAACAATGACAACAACATTGATTTTTATTGCTCATTTTCATACAAATGATGTAGCTCAAAGTGCTTTACAGGATGAAGGAAGTGAAAAAAGATATAAATTAGGCAATACTAATTAACAAAAAAAAAACAAAATCTGCAGGGGTTTCAAAGCCATGAGACCACCCAGCCCCCACCAGGCATTCTACCAAACATAAATGATCTCAATCAGTCCTCATGGTTTTCAGGCTTCATGTGGAAAAATTAGACAATGACGGTCATGTGGACTTCTAACCTTCAATCCATCAATGTTGGGACAGCACGGTGCCCTGATCAAGGGGTGGTAGCTCAGATCGCCTCCACAGAGAACCGGAAAAAATGCTGGCGCAAAATGGCTGTCGTCATATCATACAGGTTAATGCTGCACATCCAAAATCAATGCTAACCCCTAATTTCTTTGCTGTTCTTTTTCAACAGCAGAGACATTAGGGGTTAGTATGGATTTTGGATGTGCAGCATTAACCTGTAGGATGCGACAGCAGCCATTTTGCACCAGTATGCTCACCACACATTAGGTTTTAGGTGGTGAAGTGGTGAGACAGATAGCCAATTAGAGACATGGGATGATTAAGGAACAAAAATGGACATGGTGGGCAATTGAGACGGGACATTGGGATAATACCCCACTGCTTATGAAAGATGCCCAGGGATCTTTAAAGACTACAGAGAGTCAGAGAGTCAGGTCCTCGGTTTTACGTCTCATCTGAAGGATGCCGCCATTTTTACAGCACAATATCCCCATCGCTGCACTGGGGAATTGGGATCCACAATGTAAGTGCCCCCTGCTGCCCTCACCAACACCTCTTCCAGCAGCTACCCAAGTGTTTCCTGGTTGGTCTCTCATGAAAGTCCTGGCTGGGCCCAAACATGATGAGCTTCAGGTGGATGACCTCTTCTGAAGTGCAGGTGGTATGGCTGCTGACTCTAGCGAGAATGCATCTGGACTATTGTGTGCAGTACAAGAAAGACATAGCAGCACTTAAAGCTCTGGAAATGCGAGAAACCAAGTGCATCCCAAGATGTTGGAACATGTTGTACTGTGACAAACTCAAAAAATTAAACCTGTTTAGTCTCCAGCATTGGGAACCTAATCCATCTATTCTCAAAGTCATCAATAAAGTAGACCCTGCAGAAGTCTTTTATTTTAAGGTTGAATCCCATATTTTAAGACATCAGTAGAAATTAAGTGGTTTAGGTCTCAAGTCAGGAAGCGCCTGTTTACACAAAAAGATGTGGGAATCTACAACAAACCATCAAGACATGGAGAAAACTCTGACAATCTTTAAGAAGAATCTGGAAGAGATATGGAGACAGCTTAGCTATGAGGTAAACCAACAAGTGACAAGTGGTCTGAATGGCCTTCTCTCATTTGTCAAATTTCTTATGTACAGTTCTTTTAGTGTGTTTGTGTGATTTCACCTGGTTGGAAAAACTTAATCCTTAGGATGGGCTACTTCCATAATGTAGACCAACAATGGACACACTTCACAGTATTTTTTTTTTTGATGCTCTTCACTAGGGACATTACATTCACCACCCATCATCTGCGTTCTGGTACTGGACTGTGTTTGTATCATCTTGTGTGATTTTGTAGTTAATTAAACGTTCGCTTGAATGTACTTTGTTTAGGCATTGCTATCAAGGTTTATTTGGTTCAGTTCCTGAGTAGCATGCTATTTAATTGTTTTTCATTCATTATATGCTTACTACATCTGAATTTAGCAACATTGTTTCCATGTCCCACTTGGACATGCCTGCAGGACGTCCTGAGACTCAAGGTTACCGGCTATCATGGCTGGCCTGCACACAGATACTGTGAGGACTGTGCAGTAGATTCTGGGGTTCGTCAAGGGTGTATCCTGCTACTACTCTTTTCAATGCTTGCATGGACTGGGTATTGGGCAGGGTCGTGGGGGTCCAGCAGCTGTGGGGCATCTGTTGGTGAAGAAAGATTCAATGATCGTGACTTTGCTGACGATTCTGTGATCTTCACAGAGACAATGGAGACTCTGATCGGGGCTCTCGGGGGACTGAGTAAGGAGTTTGAGTGTCTGGGCTTGAAAGTGTCCTGATAAAAGCCAAAGAACCAGGTCTTTAATGACCTCTTGGGCATGGCCATCAGCAGTGTGTTTGTGTGTGGAGAGATTGTTGATCTCATCGAGAGGTTTACTTACCTTGGCAGTGACATTCATGTGTCTGGTGACTCTTCCTATGAAGTGTCACTCGCCAACTCCTCATTCACAATCCCCTAACCTCCCGCCGGCCAGCTACATGCCAGCCACTTCTCATTTCTGCCGCTCGCGTATGTGGATTTCACTTTCACCAAACAACAAATCTTTTCATTCTCATGGATAAACCTCTTCATTGAGAAGAAACACTACTTTTCCCCAATGACAACATGAATTAGACGATCTACAAGTCTCTGACTTAAAGTTTAAATTCAAGCAATATATTCGATCTCTTTTCACTGTTCCTTTATTTCACCAAGTAATAATTTCTGTTTGTTTGCACTAATGCAATCTTTATTATCATTTTTTTGAGACTTTTGAATTTTCTTACTTCCATTATCTCTAACCTGTTCTGTATGTGTATTGCGCCAACGTTTTTTTGAATTCTTTATGACGTTCTACTTTGTCATCTACTCTTTGTCTTTTATTTCCGGCCCCCGGCGTGGTTAAATCTCTTGGCACAAAGTCTCGTCTCACGGAATGTGAAAGTATCTCCCTGAAAAGATCACGTCTCATCCCAGGATTTTTTATTATAACAGAGAGATATTGTAACACCCACACCAGTGAAGGAGGAACAAATCCAGCACACATTTCAGGAGTTTGTTATCACTGACGAGCATTTATTAACTGCCTTCTGACTAAACTCCCACTGTTCCAGCGATGGAGGCGTCTCAACTTTTATTTGCAATTGGAATTGTTTAACTCTTTTATGGAAGCACGGTGGAGCAGTGGTAGTGCTGCTGCCTCGCAGTTAGGAGACCCGGGTTTACCCAGCGTGGAGTTTGAATGTTCTCCCCATGTCTGTGTGGGTTTCCTCCCACACTCCAAAGAAGCGCTGGGTTGGCACCCTGCTAGGGATTTTTTTCCTTCCTTGCGCCCAGTGTTATTTTATTTTGTTTTATAATTGTGTCTTTCATTTTTCTATTCTTTAATATGTAAAGCACTTTGAGCTACTGTTTGTATGAAAATGTGCTATAGAAATAAATGTTGTTGTTGTTGGCTGGGATTGGTTCCAGCAGACCCCTGTGTCCCTGCAGTTAGGATATAGCGGGATGGATAATGGATGGATGGATAACTCATTTACACTGTTCGACTTCTACTTGCTGCTTTTTCACCCTCATTTCCTTCTCCTTGCTTGTTCACTCTACGCTGTTTCCGCACACCATGCTGCTCCTTCTCATCTGCACACGTGTTGCTGCAGCACAGTGTGTACTCTGTCGAGCAAGAGTGCTTCTAATCCAGCATCTTCCACCCTCAATCCTGTCTCTCACGCTCCTTCTAGACTTTGTCCCGGGACCTCATCCTTTCAGTGAGAGGTTTAATTTGCATAATGCACTGCATCTTCTGAAAGCACAGTGCTCGGTAGCTGTCCAGCCAAATGGCACTCTGAATCTCCAGCCTGATCATTACAATATGATATTTATAAACTGTTACTAACCCTCCTCTATTCTATTTTTCTTTTCGGTATATTCATTTGGCACTTCGGTGCCACTGCTCTACTACCAAGTTGTTTGCCTACCTATGGAAAAGTCATTTCTGATAAATGAGCACTGGAATCGTCAGCTAGAAAGGCTCTTTCATCTGATTGGCTGGCCAAGCACTGACTCAGTAATGGAATGGCCAGTAGGGGGAGGCAGCCTGTTGGCCGATGTCTCCAGAACTCTGACTGAGTCTGGGTGTCTGAATCCTTTTCTACAAGCTGGCCATGGTTCTACAATTAACTGATGGACATATATTGTTGTTTATTAGTTTTGATGATTAGTTTCTACTTGTTTTTTGATTTTTTGAATAAATCTGTATCATTATATGTGATAGTGCTGTATTTAGGCAGTGATATTATCTATTTTAGCATTCAGCTTTCATAGTTGCCATGGTGCACTTGGTGAGGAGCGCTGGGTAAGAACAAAGTCGTTTGTACTGTTGTGTCGCATTCCTGAGGTTGTGTCGCCCATCTAGCTCTGTGAGGAGGATTACTTGTGTTCTGTTTGGTGTGTTGTATTTACCACATTTTTTGACACCCATTGCACACCCAACCCACCTGAAAGGGGGTCTCTCTCTGAATTGGCCTTTGCCAAGATTTCTTCCATTATTTTCCCTACAAGGGTTTTTTTTGGTGGAGTTTATTTTTGTCTTCTTAGGAAGTAAAGGCTGGGAGGCTGTCAAATAACTGAGCCAGTTAAAGTCCATTGAGGCATTACTTGTGTAATTTTGGGCTATACATGAAAGAAATTGTTGTTGTCAACAAAGCTGTAAACATAATAAAATAACATGAAAGTACTAACATTTAAGGTAGATTCAGAGCCCGTCACTTTCTGCTCATTTCATTATGTTGTAGATTTAACATGAAAAGGATAAATTTGCTATTTTTGCCCGACACTCAATAACCCATCATGACAAAGTGAAAACAGGTTTTCAGAAAGGTTTGTAAATTTATTAAAAAAAAATCCAAAACTGAAATCTTTCAATATGTATTCAAACTCTTTGAGGGCTGAATGTGTTTTCGTAGTTTCTGAAAAGCAATGGCTTTACACAGAAACCAACATTAAACGTCTGTTGCTGCATGCTGTGGCTGCCAGTTTGCCAAGAATGTCAGCAGGCTTGCTGCCAGGCTGCCTTCACTGGTCACTGTGCATTGCAATCTGGTTTCTACTTCTTATCATTGTTAAGTGGCAATCCTCCTGGCAAACACTGCTGTAGGCATGTCAGCTACATGAACCTGTTCAAAACTACAGTTAGCTGGGGACCAGTCAGCTTAAGCTGGAACCTCACATTCGTTTTCGATTACTTGTATCAAAATCGGAGTCCAACAAGTCATAATCCAGTTCAAAGATAATAGGCAAAACTTTGTCCACAGAATATTTTGCTTTACACATTCACTTTGATCTCTCGCCATTATGTCAGTGCCATTTCTGCCGTTGTTTGCGCCTTACTACTCACACGAGCGCAGGAAATCTCGGTCAAACCAATGAAGTTAACTTTCCTTCTAGCAACAAGAGTCCAACTAAAACATAACGGTTGGTTTTGTCATAATTTACAGTTGATTATCATTGTCAACTCCTCCTTTTGACAAAAGTCGACATCAGCCCAGAAAGAGTTAAGGTTGGTATTCTTCAAGTCGGAAATATTTTTTCTTAATCACCTTATAAATGCATTTGAAATATAAAATTGCGTTCTAAAGTGAAGCACTTTTTATAAATGTAAAAAAAATATATATCTTGCTGGCACTGGTACATTGGAGGCTATGGGGCATAGGGCAAAAATGTAAAAACTTACCAAATACATCCATGTTTCAAGCCAAGACAGTTATTGAATATTGATCCTTGTCTTCAACTTACACACACATTGTAATAACAACAACAACAACATTTATTTCTCTAGCATGTTTTCATACAAATGATGTAGATCAAAGTGGTTTACAAGATGAAGAAAAAAGAAAAAATATATAAAAATTAGGCAGTACTAATTAATAAAGAATAAAGTAAGGTCCAATGGTCAGGGAGGACAGAAAAAACAAAAACAATTCCAGAGAGCCGGGGAAAAAAAAAAAAAACTAAATCTGCAGGGGTTCCAAGGCCACGGCAAAAAATCACCACGCTAATACGGTGGAGCACTTTAAAAAACTGCTAAAATCCCATTATTTTAACATGGCTTTCTCATAGCTTCATTTCAGTGTAACCCTGATATTCTGTATATGCATTGATTTATTAATCTTATCATGACTCCACAATCCGTACTAACCCCTACTTTCTCTGATGTTCTTTTTTCGGTTCTCTATGGTGGTGATCTGCACCACCACCACCTGATCAGGGCACCATGCAGTTCCTCCATTGATGGATTGAAGGCCAGATGTCCACGTTACCATCATCGTCAAATTCTTTCATGTGAAACCTGGAAACCATGAAGACTGATTGAGATCATTTATGTTAGGTAGAAGGCCCAGATTTTAGGCAGATTTTGTTCAGTTTTTTGTGTTTTTTTGTGTCCTCCCTGGCCATCAGACCTTACTTTGTTCTTTATTGTTTAGTATTGCCTAATCTTATTTTTATATTTTTTATAAGCTTTTCCTTCTTCATCTTGTAAAGAAGTTTGAACTACATCATTTGTAAATGTGCTATAGAAATAAGTGTTGTTGTTGTCACTCTTGCCACAGGTCCCCCATCTCATAAGAAGACTTCTGAAGCTCTGTTAGAGTGTCCATTGACTTCTTTCTCAGTTGTTCCAAACTTCTTCCATTTCCCCAATTATTGAGGCCCCACTGCTCCTGTGGACACACAAAGATTTAGAAATGGGTTTATCCCACTGCCCCGATCTATGCCTCACAACAATTACATCACAAGAGTTCTTTGGAGTTCATGACTCGTTTTTTTGTTGTGGCATGCAGTGTGAATTGTAGGACCTTTCTAAATGATATCTAATCTATTCTTCTTGAAAGATTAAATTCGATTGGGATTATTGGCACTCCACATGCCTGTTTTAAATTATATCTCTCTGATCGTACACAGTTTGTACAATTAAAATATTTCGGATCACAAGTTTTCCCAGTTGTTAGTGGTGTACCCCAGGGCTCTGTCTTGGGTCCCCTTCTATTTATTATTTATTTTCTGCCCCTTGGTCATATCTTTAGGAAATTTAATACTCATTTTCACTGTTATACTAATGACACCCAGCTCTATCTGTCTACTAATCCTGATTCCACTCTTCCACCTTCTTCCCTCTCTGACTGTCTGCAGGAAGTTAAATCATGGCTGTCTGCTAATTTTCTTAAATTAGTGATAAAACAGAGGTTCTTCTGGTAGGAACTAAATCTGTTTTGGATAAATGTGCTAATATTTCATTGACTATTGATAATTCTCTAATCTCTTCTTCCTCCCAGTTAAGAGCTTAGGTATTATTCTCCATAGTACCTTCAAATTTGAGGCACATATTAATAATATTACTTGGTCTGCATATTTCCATCTACGTAATATCAGCCATTTACGTCCATCTCTTTCAGCTACCAGCACTGCTATTCTTGTTCATGCTCTGCTCACATCTTGTATTGATTATTGTAATTCTATCCTTGCTGGTCTTCCTCACAATCTCCTTTACAAACTCCAATTGGTCCAGAATGCTGCAGCTCGTATTGTTACCAGAACACCTTCCATGGAACACATTAATCTTGTCCTTCACCAGCTTCACTGGCTCCCTAATAATATTGCATTGCTTTTAAGAATTTGCTTATTACTTATAAGATCCTCCATAATCTGGCACCTTCTTTTCTTTCTGATCTTCTTCACATCCCCATTCCTTCATGTATCCTTAGATCTTCTTCCTCTATCAATCTTATTGTACCTCCTGCTCGCTTGACTACCATGGGGTTTAGAGCTTTCAGAGTCCAGAGATTGTTCCTGCCTCCCGCAAGATGCTTGCTGCGCCATG
Source organism: Polypterus senegalus (assembly GCF_016835505.1). Taxonomy (NCBI): domain Eukaryota; kingdom Metazoa; phylum Chordata; class Cladistia; order Polypteriformes; family Polypteridae; genus Polypterus; species Polypterus senegalus. The sequence continues at coordinate 26,672,738 of NC_053155.1, read as the reverse complement.
CGTGACCTTTCATGAAATTATTTATTGCAGCAGTACTGTCTCTCTTTCAAACGTACTAACCTCCATTTCCTGTACTTCCTTTTCTTTCTCCAAGTAACCAATCAACACACAATCAGCTCTGTAATAGATGTTAAGCCATCTGTAAGCCAAGAACGCAGATTCTTCAGAACTTTTAAGGAACATTGAAATATCTTCGTAATACATTTTTAATTATTCTATCCATCTATCCATCCAGTGTCGCACCAGCCCCAGCAAGACTATAGCGCGAGGCAGGAACAATCCCTGAATAGGGCACCAGATCGACGTTAGTGATGCAACACCGTGTTCTCACATGTTTAACTATTAACTTCTTCTTCTTCTTGTGGCTGCTTCCGTAAGGGGTTGCCACAGCGGATCATCTTCTTCCATATCTTTCTGTCCTCTGCATCTTGCTCTGTTACACCCATCACCTGCATGTCCTCTTTCACCACATTCATAAACCTTCTCTTAGGCCTTCCTCTTTTCCTCTTCCCTGGCAGCTCTGTCTTTAACATCCTTCCCCCAATATACTCAGCATCTCTCCTCTGCACATGTCCAAACCAATGCAATCTCGCCTCTCTGACTTTGTCTCTCAACCGTCAAACTTGAGCTGACCCACTAATGTCCTCATTTCTAATCCTGTCCATCCTCGTCACACCCAATGCAAATCTTAGCATCTTTAACTCTGCCACCTCCAGCTCTGTCTCCTGCTTTCTGGTCAGTGCCACCATCTCCAACCCATATAACATAGCTGGTCTCACTACCATCTTGTAGACCTTCCCTTTCATTCTTGTTGGTACCATCTACCACAAATCACTCCTGACACTCTTCTCCACCCATTCCACCCTGCCTGCACTCTTTTTTCACCTCTCTTTCACAATCCCCATTAGATTATTTAATTATTTAATTATTCTATAATGGACATATTTTGCTGCATTTCATGTTAAAAATGATATCGTCATCATATGTAAATGCACGCTTTATAAGGTGGCGCAGGTTGTGTGATATTATAACTGTAGTGCAAGTTTACAGTGAGGTAATCGTACTTATAAGTACAAACAGTTCTACAAGGAGCACTTGATTGACTGATTGAGTGCGTTTATAGCTCTTGGGATGAAACTGTTTCTGAACCGCGAGGTCTGTACAGGAAATGCTCTGAAGCATTTGTAGTATGAGAGCAGTTCAATAGACAGTATGGCTGAGGCAGCGTGTGCTTGATGCTGTATACTGATAAGTCTCTTTCTGATCAGATTGTGGACTCAGATACAGTGGGATAAATAGTCTGAGTGGTGCATTGAAAGGAGCAATGCTAAAACAGCTATGGTATTTAGAATAGTTTGGCCATTCCGTGGACCATTATATTGTTACAGGTTAATTACGATAAGATGCCTTAAACTAATAAACAATATGCGGTTAATTACAGCGTATACTGTATGATGAAGCTGCGTCAGGGATGTGGATCTAAAAAAGAAAGGGAAACCACACTGGAACAAAAACATTGCTTTGATGCTGGGTGCTGCCAGTTTGCAAAACCGAGCGCAAAACTTGTGTACGCCTAGCATTTAGCTAGCATGAATATGTGCATGGCTTTATGGCAAGTTTAGGTTTTATACATCGCCATTTTTGTGTGGAAACGGGAGTACGCAACATTTTTGTGCGTACGCACCGTTTATACATGAGGCCCCAGAAGTTACGTCAAAGATGGTGAGATTGTCATATATTCTGGTCTGTAGATAAAGGAACAGAAGGGCCATTGGAGTACATCGCCACCCTGTTGATTGGTAAAGAATTACCACCACAAGAGCCTTTACGCTGTCCCCAATGAGCATTTGTGTGACACCACTTACAATAAAATCTCTAACACAATAAAGTACGTGGTAAGAAAAGGGGTCGGAATCCTTCCTGAATCCACTGTACATATTGTTGGCCGGGGTCCCTGGAACTGCGACTTTGTCCGACTCGGTCTGTGATGCTTTCTGTGACCCTACAAGGGTTTGTTTTCTGAAAGTAAATTTTTCTGACTGGAGTTTCAGTTGTCAACACAATTACGGTGTAACGTAAATGGACTTAATTTGTCATGATTTGTTTATATAAATGCAGTTGAAAACTGTGTTACTTTGAGCTAATAAATTGTTGATGTATATTCATAATATCATTTATATTATACCTGTGGGTTTGAAATACTGATATTTAAAAATATACTGACTTCACTTGACATTTCCTGTGTATATTTCAAATGCATAATCTAAACTATTTTCCTATTTCCTAACAATAAAGTCTTAACAGTCATCAGAGCGTTTGTGGGATTTTACTTTGCGGTGGTGGTCTCCTTGTCCCTGGCCACATCCTATCAGCTGGAGGACTCAGGGTTACATAAAAATAAGAAAAGTAAGAAAACTAGATAGCAGAATAAAGTGAACAATTTCAGGGCATTTGTGTTTAGTGTTGTCATTTATGTCAATACAGCCAGGACGATTCAAAACAATTACACAGAATCAAACTGCATTGCTAAGTGGGAAGAATATCTGAACACATTTATTTAGAGCGTATCTGGAAGTGTAAGAGCCATTTCCTAGTTACATAAGATTCATAAATGTTTGCCACTGGTCTACAATATTCTTTGTTTGCTTCTGGGAACTTCAGAGCAGCTCTCTATTAAGTTTTTTTTACATTGATCTCATATATGAAATCAGAATTAAGCTTGCACGTCAGGTTTTTGAAATACACATCATTGCCATTTCGACACTTTTGAATATCAATATAATATATCAACACGATATCTGGAATTTGGACTCTGTCCCACCAAAATTGTTTTGATGTGTTTAGTCTGAAAATAAACCAGAAGACGATACCAGAGACACATTAAAGCAATATAAAAGTGAGGTCAGTGTGACCAAAAATGTTGGATGCACTCGCTTTTGCGCTTGAACAGCACATTCGACTCTCTTTGGAAGAACCAACAGTACTAACCCATCTTGCTTGGAGTGAATTTTCCCCGATATCAGTTTTCCACCACCTTTATATCTTGATGAATTCTTTCCCCATGCTCATCTCTGACATCGCTTAGATTTGGTGGAAAAAAGTCGTAATGAGAATGTGAACAATGCGTCTTCAGTGACATTCTGGCTCCCATAAGCTAATATACTTTCAGCAGGTTCTCCACAAGCTCAGTATAATTCTCTGCTCTGTGAAAATTCTGGACAACCTGCACGAATGAGGGTGCTGATTCAGTGGGCTTCAGTTTCCTTTTGAACTCATCGTCAAGCATCAGTTCACAGATTTCAGGGCCAATAAAAACACCTTCCTTCATTTTGGCTTCACTTTTCTCGAGACCAAACTTATTTCTTAAATGCTGAAACGCATCGCCATTACTGTCCAGTCACCCTAGTTGTCCAAGACTTGGAACGTCATAACTAAAAAACGGGACGTGCTGCTCGACGAAAACGGTTTTCAGATTTGGTGTCAGCAAGTGAAATTTGAAAGAATCCCAGTAGCAAAATGCTTGTTGACCAGTGAAATGCACAATCTATGGGAGGTTCCTATAACCCCCATCAGTTGAATTGAATTGGTATATTCCTGCCATTTCCAACAGCTCTGACTAAACATTATTCTCAGTTAGTGATCAGCCTTGCCATGTGTAAGATGTAGAGGGCACATGGTTTTAAACTGTGCCTACATGTCTTTTGAGTGTGTGAAGTAACACGTAAGACCAAAGCACTTAAGTGCTGCGCCGTATGTTTAAAACGCACAGAAGAAGAAGTTAAGAATCTTTAAGTATAGAAGATGAAGTAAAGAACTTTTAAGTACAGAAATAACTAAAGTTTCTCAAGAAAAGCTAAGTTTCGAGAAGATACAATTTTCCTTTTTTTTGTCTTTTATTCTACGTGTGTAACAACCTTTTTCTGTATTCTTGTGTGGATTATTTGCTTTTAATTTTCACTAAATATTTTTAACACAAGCTTTTGGACTGAGAGATTTCTTTCGCTACGCTTTTAACCCGTGCTTAAACTCGCCTTACACTTTGGCGGCTACAGGAAGGTTTAATAGATAGGGACATCCAGCCAGTTATCTTTCTGAACTAGCACTGTTTTGCAGCCCATTGTTATGTTGCACCAATCAAAATTCTTAACTGTTCTCTTGCTTTATTACCTGAAAAAAAGCTGTTTCTTTATTCACTTTTGTTTGAAATGGCATACCTCCATATGTGTAATCCTAAACATATGTGCTTGGGAGCAACTGGTGCCAGAGGAAACTTTGGTTTTAGATAAGGTAGCTGGAATGAGATTGACCCAATGTCAATTCAAACAAGTACAATGAAACAATCACGGGTGCACAACATCTGCTTTCCAGCCATTGTTATTGACAGCAAATGTGCTGTTTCAAGATGCACCCTAAAGCTTTCCCAGTCAACTTGGATTACGGAAAAATAAATAAAGCAAAATCCACAGATTTGGCAAGTGCTTAAGATGTTTGGCATCGAGTGGCCGTCTTTAAAGTTGAACTACAGAAACACTGTACTTTTCAAACTTCTTTTACTAAAATACAGTTGTCACTTTATCATTATTCTCTAGGCATCACAGCAACAATGCAATAACCAATATTTTTTCCTCTGTGTGTATATGTGTTTATTTTAATAAGAGAGGACCATTCAAACTATTTATCGCTCATTTTGACTCAGGTGTTTTCTTCAATTTAAAGGAGTGACATTACACACCAGCACAAGCATGACCCCCAAAAATTCAGTTTTATAGCTGATTACAAAAATAAAAAGCTGACAAGCAGTCAAGAAATTACACTATTTGTTCAATTATAAGAATATGGTTAATAAATCAGCCAGAAAATTAGTCGTTGTGGTAGAAACGAGCGTTAAGCAAAGACGGGCAGGTGGAAATTTAAATCACATACCGTCATAACGTAATACAGAGACTTGACCATGGGGCAAGCACTTACACTAGGAAGTGAGTCAGTTTATATTACAGTTCTTATCATCTATGTCAAATATTCTCCTCCTTCTAGCTCTTCCCACCATTAGGTATTGTCCATCATCTGACCGAAAATGGCTGTCATTACTTCATACCCTGTGCAGGTGTCCAAAACGTAAGTACTGATCAGTTCTCACCATTAGAGTTGAGACTAGGAGGACCCACACATAAGATTACTCCTTGTCCTCATCCATTACCTGCTGTCCTTGACTTACCATCACCACCTGCTATTGTCCGAACAAGCAGGCAAACACGCCTTTAATAATTAATTAACTCATATAACCTAAAGCTAACTAATACAACACATTTAGCTTTAACCTGATTGAGAATGCATTGGTCCATAAGATTGTCTAAACAAGCAGCATACCCAATACTAATAAGTTCTAATCATCAATACCAAAGGTTAATCAATTAGACGAATTCCACACCATACAAGGTCTTGAAAGTAAATCAACTGAGAAACCTTGTAAATGTTTTAGCTCATTAAAATTATGAAGTACTTCCCAGTTTAAAGGGGGCAAAGAACAGTCATGGAGTACTGGGTGCAGTTTTGGTCTCCAGTCTACTAAAAGGACATAACAGCGCTAGAGAAGATCCATAGAAGAGCGACTAGGCTGATTCCAGGGCTACAGGGGATGAGTTATGAAGAAAGAGTAAAAGAGCTGAGCCTTTAGATAGATAGATAGATAGATAGATAGATAGATAGATAGATAGATAGATAGATAGATAGATAGATAGATAGATAGATAGATACTTTATTAATCCCAAGGGGAAATTCACAGTTTAAGCAAAAGAAGATTAAGAGGAGACCTGACTGAAGGGTTTAAAATTATGAAGGGAATTAGTCCAGTGGATCAAGACTGTTAATTTAAAATGAGTTCATTGAGAACACCTGGACATGGCTGGAAACGTAAGATGTGAATTATGCACAAATATTAGGACATTTTTCTTCACACATGGAATAAGACACCAATACAGTTGTGGCCAAAAGTTTTGAGAATGACACCAGTGTTGGTTTTCACAAAGTTTGCTGCTTTCGTGTTTTTAGATCTTTTTGTCAGATGTTTCTGTGGTAAACTGAAGTAGAATTACATGCATTTCCTAAGTTTCAAAGGCTTCTATTGACAATTACATGAAGTTTATGCACAGAGTCAATATTCGCAGTGTTGGCCATTCTTTCTTTTTCCAGACCTCTGCAATTCACCTTGCCATGCTGTCTGTCCATCAACTTCTGGGCCAAATCCTGACTGATGGCAGCCCATTCTTGCCTAATCAATGCTTGGAGGTGGTCAGAATTGGTGGGTTTTGTTTTCCCACCTGCCTCTTGAGGATTGACCACAAGTTCTCAATAGGATTAAGGTCTGGAGAGTTTCCTGGCCATGGACCCCAAATTTTGATGTTTTGTTCCCTGAGCCACTTAGTTATCACTTTTGCCGTATTGCCCGGAGTTCCATAATGCTGGATTGTTCATTGTTGGTCACAAAACTGTTCTGGGATGGTTGGGAGAAGATGCTCTTGGTGGATGTTTTGGTCCCATTCTTTATTCATGGCTGCGTTACTAGACCAAACTGTGAGTGAGCCCACTGCCTTGGCTGACATGAATGGTCTCAGAATGCTTTACTGTTGAGGTGACACAGGACTGATGGTAGCGCCACTCACCTTTTCTTTTATCCCGGATACCCCAAACAATTGGAAAGGAGATTCATCAGAGAAAATTACTTTCCTCCAGTAGTACTCAGCAGTCCAATCCTAGGATGTTGTCTTGGCTTCTTTGCTGCCCTTCTTGACACCCACCAGGCCATCCTCCAAAAGTCTTCATCTCACTCACACCTGCCTGTTGCCATTCCTAAGCAAGCTATGCACTGGTGGTGCCCACAACTGAATCAGCTTTATGAGATGGTCCTGGCACTTGCTGGACTTTCTTGGGTGCTCTGAAGCCTTCATCACCTCTCTATTGTAATTAAATCAACATGACAGAGTGATCTCCAGCCTTGTCCTCGTTTTCACTCTCACCCGTGTTAACTGAGATGATGTCAGCAGGTCCTTCTGTGGCAGGGCTGAAGTGCACTGGAAATGGGCTTTTTGGGATTAAGTTCATTTGCATGGCAAAGAAGGACTTTGCAATTAATTGCAATTTATCTGATCCCTCTCCAGAACATTTTGGAGTTGACGCAAATTGGCATCATAAAAACTGAGCCTTCAAACTTTGTGAAAATTCATATATGTGTCATTCTCAAACCTTTTGGCATGACTGTACTGTATGGTATTACATGCTAGCCCAAGCACAACCCCTTAAAGACTCCATTTTATAGCCTGAAGAAATTAAATTTTTATTCTTTGATAAGAATATAAATTAATAAATCTGCCTTACAAGATTGTGAAAATAAGTCCGCTGAGGTGACCATTCAAACTGTTTTAGCTCGATTTGTTTAGAATAGATAGATAGATAGATAGATAGATAGATAGATAGATAGATAGATAGATAGATAGATAGATAGATAGATAGATAGATAGATAGATACTTTATTAATCCCAAGGGGACATTCACATACTCCAGCAGCAGCATACTGATAAAAACAATATTAAATTAAATAGTGATAACAATGCAGGTATAACAGACAATAACTTTGTATAATATTAATGTTTACCCCCCCTCCAGGTGGAATTGAAGAGTCGCATAGTGTGGTGGATGAACGATCTCCTCAGTCTGTCAGTGGAGCAGGACGGTGACAGCAGTCAGGAGATGATCCTGTTCAGTGGATGCAGTGGATTCTCAATGATTGACAGGAGCCTGCTCAGCGCCTGTCGCTCTGCCACGGATGTCAAACTGTCCAGCTTCGTGCCTACCATAGAGCCTGCCTTCCTAACAAGTTTGTCCAGGCATGAGGCGTCCTTCTTCTTTATGCTGCCTCCCCAGCACACCACTGCATAGAAGAGGGCGCTCACCACAACCGTCTGATAGAACATCTGCAGCATCTTATTGCAGATGTTGAAGGACGCCAGCCTTCTAAGGAAGTATAGTCAGCTCTGACCTTTCTTACACAGAGCATCAGTATTGGCAGCCCAGTCCAGTTTATCATCCAGCTGCACTCCCAGGTATTTATAGGTCTGCACTCTCTGCACAGTCACCTCTGATGATCACGGGGTGCATGATGGGCCTGGGCCTCCTAAAATCCACCACCAGTTCCTTGTTGGTGTTCAGGTGTAAGTGGTTTAAGTCGCACCATTTAACAAAATCCTTGATTAGGTTCCTATACTCCTCCTCCTGTCCATAGCAGTGTCGTCAGCGAACTTTTCCACGTGGCAGGACTCCGAGTTGTATTAGAAGTCTGATGTATATATGCTGAACAGGACCGGAGAAAGTACAGTCCCCTGTGGTGCTCCTGTGCTGCTGACCACAATCTTAGACCTGCAGTTCCCGAGACGCACATATTGAGGTCTGTCTGTAAGATAGTCCACGATCCATGGCACCAGGTATGAATCTACTCCCATCTCAGTCAGCTTGTCCCTAAGGAACAGAGGGTAGATGGTGTTGAATGCACTAGAGAAGTCCAGAAACATAATTCTTACAACACCACTGCCTCTGTCAAAGTGGGAGACGGATTGGTGTGGCATATAGATGATGACATACTCTGCTCCCACCTTCTCCTGGTAAGCGAACTGCAGAGAGTCGAGGGCATGGTGGACCTGTGGCCTCAGGTGGTGAAGCAGCAGCCGCTCCATGGTCTTCATCACATGTGACGTCAGAGCGACAGGCCTGAAGTCATTCAGCTCACTAGGACGTGATATCTTTGGGACTGGGGTGATGCAAGATGTTTTCCAAAGCTCTGGGACTCTCCACTGTTCCAGGATCAGGTTGAAGATGCACTGTAGAGGACACCCCAGCTCCAACGCACAGGCCTTCAGCAGTCATGGCAACCCTCCATCTGGACCTACTGCTTGGCTTTCACAAAGTCTCCTCAGCTCTCTGCTCGCCTGGGCTGCTGTAATTGTGGGTGGGGACATCTCTCCTATGCTGGTATCAGCAGAAGTATGGTTGGAGGGTGCATACTTCGAGGTGAGAGTGGGTTAGGGTGGTCAAAACTGTTAAAGAAGTTGTTCATTTGGTTTGCTCTCTCCACATCTCTCTCGATGGTGGCACCCCGCTTTGAGCTGGAGCCAGTGATGATCTTCATCCCATCCCAAACTTCCTTCATGCTGTTATTCTGCAACTTCTGCTCCAGCTTTCTCCTGTACTGCTCCTTCCTCGCCCTGAGCTGGACTCGGAGTTCCGTCTGCACGCGCTTGAGCTCATGCTGATCAGCGTCTTTAAAAGCCCTTTTCTTCTGGTTCATAAGGCCCTTGATGTCACTTGTAATCCATGATTTAGGACAGTGAAAGGCAACCTTTTTCGAGTTGCGGCACACTAAGTCCAAAAAATTTCTTTCGCGGTGCACCTGAGGGACTACCCATAAATAAAGTCGTGATGACACAATCTATGAACAATCGCCAATAAAAACAGTTAATATTACAAGTTTGAAAGACATTTTATTAATGAAGGAATCAAAGGATAAGTCTCAAATTTAATTAATGTGAACGTTGAGATTGTTTTTCAGCACATATGAGATTGATGCGAGGATCAATTTTCGAAAGACAGACGCACATTTCCTTGTCGATCATTTGAAGTCTCTCGCGTTTCTTAGACTTCATTTCCGTAAGTGTTCTGTTATCAGTTTTTCCAACATAAAATATATTTTTTAAACATTATCTTTTTAATCAACCAAAAGTTCAACAACACTAGCAATTTTAAATGTTTTACAAAAGTTTTTGCAGCACCCCTAGAAAATTTGGCGCACCAGTTGCCAGACAATTATTTAGGACATTCCTCTCAGTTTAAAGGGGGCAAAGGAGTGGTGCTACATGCCAGCACAAGCACGACCCCCAAAGATTCAGTAATATAGGTGATCACAGAAAATATCTGACAAACAGGTAAAAAACTGCATTTTTTTGTTCTTTAATAAGTATAAAGATTAATTACCCTCCCAGCAGCCTTACAAGATCTTGTAAATTAATCAACCGAAAAAACCATTCAAGCGGTTTTCGCTCATATTGACTAGGAAGATATTCTCAGTTTAAAGGGGCCAAATAGTGGCGTTACCTGCTAGTACATGCACAACCCCCTAAAGATTCAGTTCTATATCTGATTACAAAAAAAGCAGTTAAGAAATTAAAATTTTTATTATTTAATAAGAATAAAAAATTAATAAATCTGCCCGAAGACCAGACTTTCAAGGTCCTGAAAATAAATCAACATAAATTTCTTTATTGGTGGAGTACACTTACAGTAAAAGCCTGTGTCAAAGCTCTGTACATCATGACTCAAATCTAGCAGGCATCGCAGATCACGTTGTGACATCCCCATCCAACATTTGCTGCTAATACAGCTCTGTGATGTCAAGCTGGCTTCACAAAACATCATGGGGCTCTTGAAAAAAGTCCACTTAGTTCGGTCACACAGTGAAATTCCATGGAAAATGTGGTGAAAAAAAAAGTCTCCGGGGAACTGAAGTCAAAGATTTGAAGTGTCCCACTGAGATCTGTGGGGTTTACTCCATACACATTATTTTATTTAAAATGGGTGATTGAGGCCATAAAGAAAAAAAGCTGAAGCCACCCAAACCATCTGGCAGGAAGAAAGCAGAACTTCCATGTAAGCAACCTGACAGGGAGATGGAAAGAGAGGAGTGGAAACAACTCAGACAGGCTATTAAAAATGAGAAGGTGCTTCCTGTGGTCAGCTTATAGTTAACAGTTACGGTATGCTACTTCTATGTAATCTATTCCTGCAAAATTTGTATCCATTTTAGTAAATTGCATTTTCTTATTTTAGGAACTTTGGACTGTCAAGAAAGTATAAAGCCTCTGGCAAGTGCCCTGAACATTAAATCTCACTTATGGATGGATGGAAGACATCGCTTCTGACAGTACCTAGGAACCATGCCTCCCACACTGTCTCGAAGCAGGCCAGAGACGACTACAGGGACCCCATGACTGTACGCTTTTCACCTGTAGTCCTCTGAAAATTGTGAATGTCCAACCGATATTAAAAGAGCTAAGTGTATTCCTTCTTTAGTGTTATTTTTCTTTCTACTTTGAATGACTGCCATACCACTACAACCATACCACAAATCCCAATAAAATCAAAAGGTTTATTTTTACAAAGACCTTCTTAAATAAACACAATCATATACAATTCTTCACTTTTCCTCTCTCCTTCCAGACCTCCAGGCGAGCTTTGTACTCCTTACTCCCGACTCCAACTCTCCTGGATGAGGTCGAACAGGCTCTTCTAAGGCATAGGCCAATGGAATTACTTCCGGGTCAATCGGAAGTCCCATAAAGTAGGGATGATGAATCCCTGTGGTACTCTATGAACCCAACAAGGCTGTCCTACAGGACACCAGTTCCCAGCATGCCTTGCAGGTGTCCATACACCTTGAATGTCGAGGGAGCAGATAATCCTGCCTGGTTGTCTCCCCTTGTCCTTTTCAGCAAAAACTTTTTTATTGGACTTGCCTTCCTGTCACTGGTGCAACTCTGAGACCCAAACTTGACAGTATATAAATATTGACATATAGACATTTGGTTTATTAAAAGCTGTAATCTCAAACAAGCATATTCCCAGGGAGCGTGCGCCCACTAATGGATACAGGAACTCAGTGAATTCACTGCCAAAAGCACACTATTAACAGCTCTGTCACGCATTTTACAACTGTCAGCACACCCCCATGCTAATCACTATGAGCTCCGCCACTTTTATACATTAGGCACTGGCTGGGCTCACCTGTTGTGGCAGAGTAACCAGTGTGGAAATTAAGAAAATCCTGATCTAGAACCACTGCTGCCTTGGATATGTACCGGTGGTGATCTCTGGGAGGCTGACATCACAAGTGTATCTGGATCTCCTCATTGGCTAGCAAATCAGCTCCAGGCGGAGCCATTATAACAGGGGTCCCCAACACTTGGCTCACAAGCTACCGGTAGCTCACAAACCCCTTTCCAAGTAGCTCACCAAAGGGTTAATGAATCCTACATAAATTTGAAACCTTGATTAGTCAAATTAGGGGTGGGCGATCTTTCCAAAAAATCATATCACGATCCACAATCTGACTTGCAATCTATATTTTCAATGTGGCATACACTTAAGAGAATATCCGAACTCAAACTCATCAAGACCTAAGTCAGTGGTTCTCAAACTGTGGGGCGGGCCCCCCTAGGGGGGCATGAAGTAACAAAAAAGGGGGTGCGAAGATGTGAAAAAAAGAAAACAAGAATCGAAAATATGAAAAATACATCTATTGAAACCAAAACAAATAACTTAAACTACACTACGATACGAGAAAAATAAATATAGAGTTAGATAAATGTCGATAAAAGTTGCATAAAATATGCATCTATGATATATCATTAATTAAAAAAGAACAAATTGGTATTAGTGGGCTCCTTTCAAAAAAACGTTAGGGGGGCGCGAATAAAACTGTTATGAAAACTCGGGTCGCAAATACGCAAAGGTTGAGAAACGCTGAGCTAAGTAACACAAATATCAAACAAAGTTGAATTCAATTGTTCTGTCGTTTGCTAGCTAAGCGGAGTTAACGCAAACGTCCCGAAGCTGGCGAGTGAGTGAGGAAGGCCCCTCCCCTCGGCCTGCTGTGTGTTTCTTGGATCGGTACCGCAAGCGCACTATGATACATAGCGAAATGAGAGAAGTTGTAAAATCAATCGGAATGTTCAAGCAAATTATAGAAAAAAAAAACTGATATGAATCCGTAAAGAAGTTCTCTTGTTTGCTAGCTAAGTGGATGTAAGATTCACCCTGAGTCTGGCCCGTGAGTGAAGAGGGTCCCGCCCCTCTCCCCTCAGCCCACTGCGTGTCTCTCGTATTTGTGCAAATAAATTGGTACCACAATCGAACTATGATACATAGCGCAATGAGAGAAGTTGCAAAATCAACTGGAATGTTCATGCAAATTAATGAAAAAAATTCAATCTAGATCCGTTAAGTAGTTCTCTCGTGAAAAGCGGACAGACATACAGACATTCAATTTTAAATATCATATATTAGTAAACCTTCAAAATAATGTGCAGTTAAAGTCTCAACAGCATTCCTGGAGTTTAGTAGAGCCAGATAACTAACTATAAGAATCTTCACCAAGCAGCTCTAAAAATGTCTGATTTGTTTGGGTCTCCATACCTCTGTGAGTCCGACCTGAATGTCATGAAGTCAAAGTTCAGAACAAGACTGACAGACGGACATTTAAATGACTCCAGAAGAGTGAACCTAAGGGGCTACACTCCACCATACACCTGCCTCTCTTGTTGACTCCATGCACTGCCAGTCATCTGACTAACTCAAAAACACATCACACTTGCAACTGGACCTGTGAATAAAATGACACAGTGACATGGAACAAAATGACGAATGAAGAAGTCATATCTGGTGTCGCAGTAGAGGTTCTGATCCACCTCTTGAACCCTCAGGTACCACTTTAAACACCAAGTAAAAGTCCAAATGTTATTTTTATTTGAACAATACAGTGCACCAAGCACCCTCCACTCCACAATACTCATAAATCAATAAACACTATAATACTCAATCCTCCTCTCCCAGACGCTTCGCTACCCTTCCTCCCAGCTCAGCTCGCCATCTGGGAGCTCCCACAGTCCTTTATACTCTCTGACCCGGAGGTGTTCCTGCCCAACAGTCCACAAGTCCTTATTCCTTCCGGGTAAGGGTAAATAGTCCTTATCTTTACCCCGGAAACACGTCGTTTCTTCCTGTCCTGTGATTATGACGCACTTCCGGGTTATAGGGCATATATGAGTCCACGGGCCTTCCGACAGCGACTCCCAGTGGTCCCCAAGGTATCCAGCAGGGCTGTGCATAAAAACTACAAAATCCATGAGGCCCTGTTGGAATTCGGGGCCCATCCATGCTGTCGGGAGAGCTCCTCCTAGTGGCCTGGGGGTGAGGGTCGGAATATGAAGCCGGCCATCCACCACACTGGGTATTTGGAATTGCAATGTTTTGTTTTGACAGCATTCATGTTTTCACTCAATAGTGTGAGATACACTCGAAAATGCATACAGGCATACAAAATGCACTTGCAGGTGAACTAAATATTTTTTGTGATGTTTTAATGCAAATTGTGAGTTGTGGACACCAACATTTTGCAAATGTTCAGGCAAAACAAGCTTATTCAGTTTGTTTGGGTTGAAATAAGCTATGAGAATAAATGTTAGAAAACATGAGTACCTTGAGACATTTTCATTTTGTAAAAGTAGCTCTCAGGGGGAAAAGGGTTTGGAGACCCCTGCATTATAGCCATCTGAGAATTCAGCCCCAGGTAGCTGAAGGCTGCTGCTGGGTGTAGGGAAATTGGGGGCTCCTCTGTTTAGTCTGTCATCTTCGTGACCCTCACCAGGTCAGAGGGTTTAGCAACATTAATGGATGAGTTTCACAAGAAAAATATATTTGCCGAGACAATTAAAACATTAGGAGTTCAAAGTGGGCCTAATTAGCAAGCAATTATCTAAAACACAGAAAAAAAGGAAAAAAGAGAAGACATGAATATTTAAAAGCATAAATAAATAATTATAATTTCAAAGGTAGTCTAACTAAATAAAATAAAACACCAACTAAATAAAAATAAAGTGGACTTAACTAGCAAGCCTTAAGGGACGCAGGAATTTATAAGGGGCATAAATATTTAAAACAAGAAAAAAAAAAAAAAAAAACTAGCAGGAGAATGTGGAAAGCCTTCGGCAAGAAAAAAAATTAAATAATAGGAACCAGAGAACAGAATAAAGTATGAAGAGATTTGTTTAAAATTTAACATGCCTCCAGAAAGTCTGCTCCAGATGCATATATCCACTGTTGATCCTAATTGATGGAGCAAAGCTCGGCTCTGAATTCGACATCACTGGATTACTCGTGCATGTGGCCGCCCTTGACACTCAGAATTCCGCTGCTTTAAATTCATCTTTCAAAACGCACTGTGGCAGCTTCCAGTTTGTCTTTGGTGAGTCGCTGTTTCTTAAAGGCTCTGCATATAGCAGTCAACTTTGCATTAAGAACATGTAATGAAATAATTTGAAGTAAGTCACACTTTATTGATATGCATACAAAAGAATAACTAAAACCAAAACAGTGAAGTCAGCAGAGCAGCACATTGAGATTGCTAAAAAAATATCAAATTACCAGCTTAAATGTGAAATATTTGTGTGCAAATGTGTGAGCACCCCAGCTCACTTGTAATTGAAAACATGTAAACTCGAGCTCTGTAGAGTACAAATAGAACGTTAGAAGACTCGAGACGAGAACAGGCCTTTCAGCCCAACAAAGCTCGCCAGTCCTATCCACTTAATTCTTCTAAACTAACATCAAATTGAGTTTTGAAAGTCCTTAACATCTTACTGTCTATCACACTAGTAGTTCTCTTGTTCCATGTGTCTGTGGTTCTCTGTGTGAAGAAAAATGTCCTAATATTTGTGTGAAATTTACATCTTACAAGTTTCCAACTGTGTCTCTTGATGAACTCATTTTAAAATACAAATCTCGATCCACTGGACTAATTCCCTTCATAATTTTAAACACTTCAGTCATGTCACCTCTTAATCTTCTTTTGCTTAAACTGAAAAGGCTCAGCTCTGTTACTCTTTCATCATAACTCATCCCCTGTAGCCCTGAATCAGCCTAGTCGCTCTTCTCTGGACCTTCTCTAGCGCTGTTATGTCCTTTTTGTAGCCTGGAGACCCAAACTGCGCCCAGTACTCCAGATGTGGCCTCTCCAGTGTGTTATAAATCTTGAGCAGAACCTCCTGTGACTTGTACTCCACACATCAAGGCGCTATATAACATGACATTCTGCCTTCTTAATGGCTTCTGAACACATTCTGGCAGTCGATAGAGTCGAGTCCACCAACGACTCCTAAATCCTTCTCAGAAGGTGGACTTTCAATTTTCAGACCTCCCATGGTGTATTCAAACCTCACATTTCTACTTCCTAGATATAATGCCTTAAATTTAAATACCTTAAATTTAATCTGCGACAAATCTGCTTAAGCCTGTATTCTGTCCAAGTCCTTCTATAATGATACAGCAGATTCCAAATTATCAGCTAATCCACCTATCTTGGTATCATCTGCAAACCTAACCAGCTTGTTACTTATACTCCTATCTAAATCATTTATATATATTAAAAATAGCAGCGGCCCCAGCACTGACCCCTGCTGGTCACCACTCTTAACATCGGCCAGTTCTGATGAGGTTCCTCTCACCATCACCCTCAGTTCCTGTGTCTGAGCCAATTCTGCACCCATCTACAAGCATCACCCTGAACTGCCACTTCTTTTAGCTTGATGCCCAACCTCTCATGTGGCACCTTATCAAATGCTTTCTGAAAGTCCAGGTAAATAACATCATAAGCTCTAGTTTGTTCAAATCCTTCTGTTGCCTCCTCATAGAATTCCAGCATGTTAGTAAAAGACGACCTCCCTCTTCTAAACCCATGCTGACTGTTCAGAATAACTCTTGTCCTTGCCATGTGTTGCTCAATCTTATCCTTAAAAATTCCTTCCATTAATTTTCCTGTGTTGCATGTTAAGCTTACTGGCCTTTACTTGCTTGGATCTGCCCTGTCACCCTCTTTAATATAACTGGATAATATTTGACATTTTCCAGTCCTTTGGAATCTCTCCAGTGTGCAGTGACTTCCTAAAAATTTGTGTCACGGATCTTTATGTGTTCTCGCTAGCCTCCTTAAGAACTCGAGGGTAAATGTTATCTGGTCCTGGTGATTTGTGTTTGATTTCAGCCTGTTTAATCTCAGCAGCATTTCTCCCTCTAGAATTTCCAACTCCTTCAGTACCTCCTTAGTAATCCCTTTTACCGCTCGGAGGTTAAACACTTCCTCACACATGAATGTTTAGAGCATCCACTATTTCACTCTCTGTATTCTTTAATTCCCCTTCACTACTCCTGATGCCACACACCTTTTCCTCGACTGTACTTTTACTACTACAACGAACTGTAGAAACATTTTAATGTTTTCATAAACATTTATTTGGCAATATTAACAAGTTTGAAAAAACCTTGCAAACGTGTGGGCACCCTGTTACTCCGCACCTACTTAAACCACCTTTGGTATAAATCAGACTTCCCTGAGGTTTCTTGTAGCTAGGTGTGAGTCTTCATATTCTTCCTTATAAATTTTTGTTGGTCTCCATGCATGCACTGCATGGTTATAACGTCTCTAAGGATTTTCCTCAGTTCCAGTGAAACACTGCACCTCTAAAATGTATTCATAACCCTTAGAAGTTTACACATATTATTATTACTCAACAATGCCAATGGATTTAATTTGTTTTTCTTTTGGCAGTCATCGACAGAAAAAGACTCTTTAATGTCAAATTGAAAACAGATCTCTGGAAAGTACTTTAAATTAATTACAAGAGTGAAACACATAATAAGTGATGTCATAAGTATTCACCCCTTTTTGTCAGTATTTAGTAGATGTCAGCCATGACAGCCTAAAGTCTGTGAGCTCAAGTCTCTCTCACTCTCTCTTTTTAAAATTATTCAACCTGCTCAACAGCCACAAATTCTCAGTTTAATTGAGATCTGTCACTCTGACTTGGCCACTCCAGGACATTCACATTGCTGTTTTCTTCGTTTTATTTTTCAGATTGTTGTCTTGTGGGTAAACAAGTCTTCTCCTAAGGTACATTATTTTTACAGATTGCAGAAGGTTCACCTCCAGGATCTTCCCATATTTTGCTGCATTCATTTTACCATCACAAACCTTCTAGGATGTACTGCAGAGAAGCAGCCTCACAGCCTAATGCTGCCACCTCCATACTTCAGAGTGAGGATGGCTGTCCTTCCCACTTGTTCTCTCATCTCAGCTGAGGACTTTGGAAGCTCTGTTAGAATAACCTTTGGTCTCCTCTCTGACTTGTCTGGCCACTCAGACTCTATGAAGAGTCTTGGCAGTTCCAATCACTTTTCATTTTGCAGTTATTGAGGCCACTGTGTTCCTGGGAACTCTCAAACCTTCAGAAATCATTTGATCCCCTCTCCCTGATCCATATCTCATTTCAGTTTGATCACATAAGTCCAGAGAGAGTTCATTAGACTCCCATACTCCTCTTCATTTTACCCTTAAGTGCTGGAGAAACTCCATTAGAAGTCAGAACAGAGGGAAGCTCCAGGAATTTCTTCTATGCCCCTCTCATCCAGGCTATCAATGTGGTGTTGACACCTCCATAGGTACTCAACATGTCACCTAAATGGCAGAATGTACCCTCTACAACTCTACATTTATTTATTTATAATCTTTTATTGAAATTATTGAAAGCATGTAACATTCCATACAATCAAGTTAAACTTAACAAAACTACATTCAATTCAACTCCCACTTATGAGAAAGAGAGAAAGGCCAACAGCTGGAGCAAAACTTTGAGGGTAGTAAAGAGAGAAAGGAGTCTTTCTCCCAATTTAAATGCTTATTCTAAAATGTTATTGATTAGATCCTGCCAGGTTTTAAAACATTTTGAACAGATCCTCTGAGTGAGAATTTGATGTATCAGTTACCCACTAATTTAACAAAGGAGGTTTAGGATTCTTCCACTTGAACAAGACAAGTCTACGTGCCAATAGTGAAATAAAGGCCATTACAGTTTGTTTGCCCTTCTCCACTTTAATCCCATCTGGGAGTCCACCAACCACAGCTGTTAATGGGTTAGGAGGGATTGTCACACCAAGATTTTGATTGTGACACCGAAGTTTTTGTCCAGAATGATGTCAATTTGGTACAGGCCCAAAACATGTGATCCATTGAGGCTGGAGCTCGATTGCAACGTTTGAAGGTTGGATCTTGATCTGGAAACATTTTGGACAATTTTAAATGAGACAGATGTGCTAGATAAAAGATTTTAAGTTGAATAATTGAATGTTTTGTGCATATGGAGCTTGAGAGAATTGTGTGCGTGGCTGCCTTCCACTCCTTTTTTGAATGGTTGAGTGAGAGATTCTTTTCCTACTGTACTCTGGGATATTTGAAAGGAAGGGACTTTAAAATGGTTTTACAAGGTGAGACACAAACATAACCAGATTGGTAAAAAAAAATAGTTTTTGATGAATTACAGCATTCTAAACATTGTCACCTTCTGTATACTCCCCCTCCCGATCGCTGCATCACTCCATACGTATCTTCCATTGATTGAAACAGTGCTGAAAGTCTTCTTGCTTGAGGCTCTTCAACAGGCTTGCCGTTTCTGTCTTCACTTCATGCATTGCAGAAAAATGTGTTCCCTTCAGGACACTTGATTTTCGGCAACAAGTAAAAATCACAGGGAGCTAAATTGGATGAATAGGGAGGATGATTGAGGACAGGAATGTTTTTGTCAGTCAAAAACTGCTTTACAGAAAAAGAGAAAATTCGCAAGAAATTTGATGTTGATTTGCTGTTCGATTTTTTTCACCCGACATTATTGCAGCAACTTGTGTAATGATGGTTGCACAAATACTAACTGGACTCTTCACCAGATATATCTAGCCAGTTGGCAGTTTGAGAGGGTGTGTAAGAGGGGATATAGTTCTATGATTCACATTTGGCTGACCTCCAGATGGTTTTCCAGGAAAGCCCCAAGCCCCCGTAGTTATTTTTGTGTCTCACCTTGCATGTATTATAGAAATACTATCCGAGTCTTAAAGACTGATCAATATCCCTTCAGGAATAGGAATGTGTGAGCGGTGAGGAAAATTGGGAAGATTTTGTTTAGCAAATTTTCTAATTTGGAGGTAGTGGAAGAATTGTGTTGATGGGTGTTGTGATGTAAGATTTTGCATATAACTTGATAAATATTTTGTATATCTTTATTTGTAATTTAGTGTTACATTAGTGAGAAGCTTTCATGTTTACTTCCCCTTTAGGAACGGGTCTCTTTGAATTTTACGACAGTTGGGGGAGGATGTGCCTTATGGCACTATTAAATGTTAGAGCTTTAACTAACAAAACATTTTTTATCAACGATCTTATTCATTCAACCATATCAAATGCTTTTTTTTGGATCCAAACATAAAAAGATATCCGGAGTGTTAGACTTTATGGGTGAATATATAACATTAAATAGGCGTTGAGGATTGGAAGCTAAGTATCTACATTTAATAAATCCAGTTTGGTCTTGTAATATTACTGAAGGGAGCACTTTCTCAATCCTTCTAGCTAGAATTTTGGAGAGTATCTTAACATCATTATTCAGAAGTGAGATTGGCCTATATGATGCACATTGTAATGAGTACTTATTTTTATTAGGAAAAAACTATTTGACAAAAGGTTTGAGGTAGAATTTTATTGTCTCTGGCTTTAAAAATTTTGCTAATAAAATTTGAGCTAACTTAATTTAAAATTTTTTAAAAATTCAGCAGGGTAGCCATCAAGACCTGGTATTTTCCCACTCTGAAGTAAGTTTATAGCATCAAGTAATTCTAATAGTGTCAGAGGTTTATCCAATTCTCTGCGCTGTGACTATCTAGCTGCGGTATCCATAGTGTATCAAAAAATGCATTTGATTGTGTCTTGTATTTAAACTGAGTAGAATATAAGATCTTATAGTAGCCTCTAAATGTGTGCATTATATTTTTATGGCCAATGATTCTACCTCCATTTGTGTTGGTGCTTACTGATATTGCATTGCGAACATCCTGCTCGTGGATCTGTTGAGCTAAGATCCTATTAGCCTTCTCTCCTTGTTCATAGTAATGATGTTGCAAATTAAAAGGGAGTTGTTCTGTTTCTTTTGTTGTCAAAAGATTGAGTTCTACTTGCAAAGCCTGTCTTTTCCTAAAAAGTGCCTCATTTGGAGACCTAGCATGTTCTTGATCTGGCAATTTCACTGAATAACTCTAATGCCTTCTTGGTTTCCAATTTATTTTTCTGGGAGAGATTTGAAATAATCTGTCCTCTTAAAATTGCCTTCAAAGTATCCCAGAGCATTCCTATAGAAACCTCAGAGGATGCATTTGTCTCTAAAAAAATCAATTTATTTGGATATAAATTCTGTACAGTTCTCATCCGCTAATGACAAGAGGTTAAGACGCCAGCTGTGAGATGAGTATGTGGGGCATAGTGATGCTTTTAAACTTGCTACACCAGCATTCTGCGCTTCTCTTACGTTATTTTACATTTTATGGTAAATTTAGACAAAATTAATTATCTATTTGCTTAATAATTTTATTTAAAAAAAAGTAATCGGAATAATTAACAAACATTTCAGAAATCCTTGTCCATTTTACAAAATATGCTAACAATTAAAAACAATTGTATTAAGGCTTCTGAAATTAAACAAATAATTAGTAAATTGCAACAGGCTAGCTAAATGAGAATTCTGCTGTCTGCTACTTTAATAGATGGGATTCTTATTATCAAAACTTTACCTGTAGGTGATACACTCATTAATTGTTCTAACAGTAATCTTTATTAACGGTTGCCATTTTTTGTATGTGATTGTTCTTTTCTCTGTTTTCTTATTGTGTTGCAATTAAAGAAACAGGCGCAAAGGGGTGCTAGAACACAAACTGCATTTTAGGATCATATAACTGTGAGTTCCGTCCTGCTGTGAGTCCAGGAGATGCCACCTTCCAGGGTATGGGCTCTTTTTATATTTTTGTAACTTTTGGGGGGCGGGAGTTGAGGATATGATGGGGGCGTGGTCAGTCTTCTCTGTGCTGTGGAGGGAAGAGACAAGACAGTTATTGACAACACCCCCTCTCACCCCAAGGTGGTGCTGCATACCTGATCAGAGCTGGCAAGGTGATGCATAACATTACTTTGACAGCATTCATTTGACTGTTGATAAACTGATTATTAATAGTTCTTTATAATTATTTTTTAGGAAGTGTCGCAAAGAGGGGGAACAGTAACAATCATTCCATTAAAACACAAAAACAGTTTAACAGAAACACACTTTTTTATGAGTTTTTCATTATGTCTGCCTTATATCTAAAAATAACACCATAGGTGTGATGGAACAACAGTTGGCATGGTGACAATGACACTTAAGCATCAGATGTTAATTATTTTCAGTGCCTACTTCAGGTTATTCATCATGAAAATAAAAGAACTTGGAATTCAACATTACGTGAGGACAGAAATGTTACTGTCGAGTGAAGCCTGACAAGATATTTCTACCATCCTGAAACTGTACAATATTTATCATAGTCAATACATTTGCATTGGGACCTTTACAGAGTTGTATACTGAAGAAATATTTGCATTATTTAAGCAACTTCACCTTAGTTACTCAAAATATTAAAAAGAGGCTTTGCTATAATAAACTTTATGCTGTAGAAATGATACTTTCTAGCTGCTCTAAAGATACAGGTAGCATTTCCAAATTATACCCATGCTTTTCAGATAATGAATGGAAAGCATTAATAGATAAAATACAATTTAACACTGCTTCTAGTTTTTGCCCATGGCTACTGTTACTCCTTCTGTCATTTAGCCAGCTGCTGCACTTTTTGCTTCTGCTGGTAATCCTCTTCTTGTCTGTGTCACCCTGCCCGAGTGAGTCTATTGCATCCTTCAGAGAATGGTGTTTCTAAGTTGCTCCTTGAATCTCCAGGAGGGTCACATTATCTTTGCTGCTGAATTGTAATAAGATGCCTTGACTGATGGAGCGTGCCGAAATATCCTCAGCTGTCAGACTGCACCAAACTGTTCTTGCTGCTGGACTGTGCTGAGATGGCCTCATTGCCTTGACTCCCTAAGAGTCTAGAGGTGAGTATCACTATGCTCCTTCAATCTGATACAGGTGACGCAGTGGTAGTGCTGCTGCTTTGCAGTAAGGCGACTGTGGAGGATTATGGGTTCGCTTCCCGGTTCCTCCCTGTGTGGATAGCGCTTTGAGAGTTGAGAAAAGCGCTATATAAATGTAATGAATTATTAATAATCTGACCTGGATATGGTGGTCTTCTTTGTCATTCCTGCCAGGCCAAAGTCTTTGTCTCTCTCCATGCCTACCAGGCCTAGATCTCCTTGTCTCATCATCCCTTCTGGACCTGAGTTTTTAGTCTGGAAAAGAACTTTTAATGTCAGTGTTCGAACTCTTTTTGTACATGGTTATGGTTGTCTGGAAGTCACTCTTTAGAGGGGTTTCTATGTTATGTAACAGCCATGTGTTGTTTAGTTTCCTTTTTATTTTTATTTTTGACTTATTATGTTTTATGTGTGTTTTGTTTTGATATACAGTATATTTTTTAGCATATTGTTTTGTCATGTCTTGTCATTTTCTGACCCGCTGTTGTGGTGTGTAAAATCTGTAAATTTTGGTCTCTATTTTCATTATATTTTGCTCATGACAAAACAACAGATGAACTTAAATACAAGTCACTTGTATGGACAGTTAACATCAAAAGCAATATGTTTTCCTGAATCACTGTACCATTTGTTTGATCTGAGCAGGAATTCAGGAAATGCCTTAAGCTGTATTGATGATTTTATCATCTGTGAAGGGTAGGACACCGGGACTAAATTGGTTTACAGCTTGGGAAAAGAGATTTGTTAAAACGTCAGACACTTTATTGCTTGGGAAAATGGACGTACTCAAACTGATGAAAGAAACTAATTCATCATATTGACAGCCAGCCAATCAGGTGTCATATCTTGCGAAACTCCTGTAACATTTTAAAATAAATTTGACAGACTAAACAAACAGAACAGAGCGACATCAGAAGAGAACAGAACGACGTCAGAGCAGGACGCCGGCAATGTGTGGCCAGTTCTCATTTGATCGTCAGTAAAGCATCTCATGAAAAGCTCTGAGTGTTGTATCACAAACAACCTGCGACATTCATCCTTGACATCTTTGCTTTTTCGTAAGCTTTCTCTAAAGACTATATATATCCAGATTTTATTATCACTCATATTTTCTTTTATACTTTGTTCTACTAT
Organism: Polypterus senegalus; assembly: GCF_016835505.1. NCBI lineage: Eukaryota > Metazoa > Chordata > Cladistia > Polypteriformes > Polypteridae > Polypterus > Polypterus senegalus. The sequence continues at coordinate 26,648,743 of NC_053155.1, read as the reverse complement.
TATTATTCTTGTAGTAAATACCACTGGAAAGGTCGCTGGAAAGGGGTGTGTGGCGCTCGTGATATCTATCCAAAAGGGCAAAGGGCCAAGTCTTTAGAGTCCTGGTGCTTCCTGTCTTACTATATGGTTGCGAGATATGGACGCTATCTAGTGACCTGAGACGAAGACTGGACTCATTTGGTACTGTGTCACTCCAGAAAATCCTTGGGTACCGTTGGTTTGACTTTGTGTTGCTCATGGAGTCCCAAATGAGGCACATTACCTGCATTGTGAGGGAGCGTCAGTTACGGCACTACGGCCATGTGGCATATTTCCCTGAGGGTGATCCAGCTCATAAGATCCTCATTGTTGAGGACCATAGTGGCTGGACCAGGCCAAGGGGTCGCCCACGTAACACCTGGCTGCGGCAAATAGAGGGTCTGGGGGGTTGCCAACCGATATCCCGAGCTGTTTTGACATGCAGTGGATGCGGCAACACACTGTACCAGTGCATGCTCCCCAACTTGACTTGACTTGAATAAATACCATGCTAGTTTTAATTTTCTATGCTTTATCTTCATGTCTAGAGTGACTGAAGTAATAAGGTAGATTTTTTTGAGTACCTCGTGCAGCCGGAGGTTTGCCATACACTTTGTGCTACAAGGTTTATTACAGCTGAGGGTGTGAGCTCCACCCAAAAAGTAGGGAACAGTACGTAAAGTAAGGCATTCTTGACTGATACATGGCCTATAGTCAAGGATGATGAGCCTTTGTATGTTTAAATGTATTTTTTAGACCAAAAGTAATATTTAGGTCTAAAATATCTTTAAAACATTGTATGTTGTTCGTGCTGATAGTAAGTAAGTCTCTTGAAGTGCTGAGAGAGTGACAGGCTGTGTTATTCCTAAGATACTTGTGTGGTTTAAAGTTCTGGAGATTAACTATAGTTGCGGATCAGCTGAAGCCTATTCCAGCAAGAACAGGATGCAGGGTTTGAAGAAACCCTGGACAGGGCCTGCCTGTTTGACATGCCTCTGTTAGTCCATACTGTATATGGTTCTATTATTTGCTGACTGGTTCATGTATAAACTCCTAATACAGTATGTCTTCCACCCAGCCAACTTACTTCTTTGCTAGCACTTTTACACATTTTACTTGGTGAACTTCCTCCAGCTCCATAAAACATACATTTACTTCTTTCTAATACTTTTGACTTCTTACACTCAATATCCTTAGCATTCCGATAGCATCTCTCATTCCCTTCCCTTTCCTGAATCCAAATTGATCTTCTGCCACATAGTTTTTGTCCTTTTGTTTCTAATCTCTTAGCTATCAACTTTAACATTACCTTTGACACATGTGATGATAAGCTTATTGTTCTGTAGTCATCATAATTTGATGCATTTGTCTTTTTAGGTATTTGTGTTAATACCGCTTCTGTGAATTCATCTGGCCATTCTCCTTTCTTGTACATTTTCTTGTATAATCTAAATAGCAGAGTTTAGGTAACACGTCCTGCAGTCTCATCAGTTAGTTTGGAAGAATGAAGACCAAATGTAAAGCCAAGACATTTACAGAAGGAAGATTAAGTCCATTAGATGAAAACAGGCTAAAAACACAATTTCTTAAAACCCAAAATCTCAAACTCTGTGTCTCACCCTAGCGCTGAAACAGTAGACCAGTTTTTCAACACTTAGTGGTCTAATTGCTAACCTTCATCAACTCCCACAAAACAAGCTTACAGCTGATTCATCTCATTTCTGTTATGACATGCGTGGTGCCGAGAACTGCTGGGCGAAGGAAGGTGAAATCGTCAGGCAAGAGGGGCAAAGAAAAGCCGGGACATAAAAAGATGTTAGCTTTGTGCTGCTTTCTTCTTCTCCCAAGCTCAGATGGCATTGCATCTCTTCCACTTCTACTTTCTCCAAATCAAATGTTAATAAACTGAGGCTACAAAGTTAAATGAGTCTGAGAATGAATGCACGGCGTAGCATTCAGGTGCATTCAAGGGCTTTTGCAGGCACTGCAATGGATTGAGTTCATATGGTGGATTTGAGAAACTTCTTAGTCCAAAGGTTATCTCACCAGGGGTCTCATGTATAAACAGTGCGTACGTACAAAAATGTTGTGTACTCCCGTTTCCACGATCAAATCACAATGTATAAATCCTAAACTTGGTGTAAAGCCATGCATATTTTCACACCAGCTAAACGCTTGGCATACGCAAGTTCTCTGCTCGGTTTTGCAAACTGGTGGCACCCAGCGTCAAAGCAGTGCTTTTGTACTAGTGTGGTTTCTCTTTCTTTTTTAGATCCACATCCCTGACGCAGCTTTATAAATACACTGAAATTAACCACATATTGTTTATTAGTTTAAGGCATCTGATTGTAATTAACAAGTAACAATATAATGGTCCACGGAATGGCCAAGCCATTCCAAATAGCATAGTTGCTTTAGTGTTGTTCCTCTCATTGTACCACTCACACTATTTATCCCACTGTATCTGAGTGTGCAATCTGATCGGAAAAAGAATTATCAGTATACAGCATCAAGCACATGCTGCCTCAGTCATGCTGTCTATTTGAACTGCTCTCATACGACAAACACTTCAGAGCCTTTCCTGTACTGACCTCGCAGTTCAGAAACAGTTTCATCCCAAGAACTCTAAATGCACTCAATCAAGTGCTCCTTGTAGAACTGTTTGTATTTATAAGTACGATTACCCCACTGAAAACATGCACTACAGTTATAATATTGCACAACCTGCGCCACTTTATAAAGTGCATATTTACATATGATGACGATATCATTTTTAAGATGAAATTCAGCAGAATATGTTTATTATATTAAAAAGATAATATGTTAACATAATTTAAATAATCTATATTGTCAATAATTAAACATATGAGAACACAGTGTCGCAGCGCTAGCTAGTCCACAGATTGATCCTACCTCATGCTGTATTCTTGTTGGGACTGGTGCGACACTGGAAGGATAGACGGATAGAATAATTAAACACGTACTATGAAGATATTTCAATGTTCCTTAAAAGTTTTGAAAAATCGGCGGTCTAAGCTTACAGATGGCTTAACGTCTATTACAGAGCTGATTGTGTGGTGATTGGTTACTTGGAAAAAGAAAAGGAAGGGCAGGAATTGGGGGTTAGTACGTTTGAAAGAGACAGTACTGCTACAATAAATTATTTCATTGAAGGTTGCGTACGGCGCAGCAAGCATCTTGCATGAGACATGAACAATCACTGCGCCAACGTGTTCCCATGTTTAATAACGTGCTTTAACTCCTGTCATCATGAAAATGATATCACGTATACATCTCAGTATTTGAATTATTCAGAGAGCTGTAATATCATGAATGTAATGGATTCTGTGTCCTGTTGGAGGAAGAGAAAGCCCATTTAAGAAGCATGTAGTGATTCACACACATAGAAGAACAAATACAAAACAAAACATTTAACATGCTACTATAGTTACGATGGGATTTGAGAAACTAGTAAATTAAACGATTTTAAAATGAAGTTTATGTTCTACTTTAATGACAAAATAAACTACGTATTTAAAGTGGAAATTTCGAGCTTTTTTGTCACTGTGTCCCTTTTTTTCTCTCTCTGTACCCTAATAAGCAATAAGTTCTTCATCAGCAAGAACTGACTTCTCATTAAGAAACAGGGTTGGCACAAAAACATGCGGCCCTTCAGAACTGGTATAGTGTAAAGTAAATAGTACGGAGTAAAAGTTGATTTGTGAGCATAACGGCTTACATTCCACAGGGTACTTCATTCATTTCTAGATAACCCTTTGTTTTACTTGCTTGCTTTTTATTCCTTTACGGTTAGTAAGATCATTTAACTTAAACTGTTTTACTGAGTAAAGCATCAGGGAGGAAAAAGATGCCTGCAGTGGTTTCTCTGCTCACCTCACTGGATTTGCTGATAAGAGGATTGCCACCCCACAAGTGTGCAAGCAGCCAGCAGTGAAAATGACTTCCTACCTGTGCATGCAGTCTGCTAGTTTTTCATTTACTTGTGTTGAGGTCCTGTTTGCCATCGATAGTGTTTATCGTAGGCGAAAAAGAGAAAAATGTACGCAAGCTGGTGTAACTGCTCTTAAAGGATAAGCTTTGTATTTTTCAAGTCAAAATTATTTTTTCACAAATAAGGTTTATATGCATTTGCAATTTGTGAAATTGTGTTCTAAAGTTAAATAATTTCTACAAATTTAACTCTTTGAGGGCTGAATATTTTTTCCAAAAAAAGGATGGTTTCACACAGAAACCAACATAAAACATCTGTTGCTGCATGCTGTGGCTGCAAGTTTGCCAAGAATGAGTGGCAGGCTTGCTGCCAGGCTGTCTTCACATGGCTGGGACAGCAGTGATGGCGGTCACGATCGCAGTGCATTACAATCTGGTTTCTACTTCTTATCGTTGTTAAGTGGCGATCCACCCTGGTGAACATTGTCAGTACCACGACTAGCTGGGGACCGATCAGCTCAAGCTGGAACCTCACATTCGTTTTCGATCACTTGTATCAAAATCTGAGTCCGACAAGTTATAGTCCAGTTCATAAATAATAGACAAGACGTCATCAACGCATTATTTTGCTTTTTACATTCGCTTTGATCTCTCGCCAGATGTTAGTGCCATTACTGCCATTGTGTGTGCCTTGCTACTCACGTGAGTACAGGGAAGCTCGGTCAAATCTAGCTTTCCTTCTAACAGCGAGAGTCCAAAATATAAGTTGGTTTTGTCACAGTTTACAGTTGATTACCATCGTCAATCCTTTTGACATAAGTCGACATCAGCCCTGAAAGAGTTAAAAAGATAACTTGTCCACACTGGGCTTTACAATGAAGGGTTTGAGGCACAGAGGAATATTTTAAAAACAATTCAAATTTGTCAATTTTTCATTGACCACGCCGTCCGTGTTTCTGACGCATGATCTGGAAATATTCATTTTATTGCATATTCCTGGGACTATTTTTCTCGTGGTAAGGATTCATTTTCTATTCCCTTGTGCGAATTATTACATAAATACAGAAATAAATAAAACCAAAATTGACCATGTGGCATGAAAAGTTTACTCAGATTTGTTCTGTCAGGAGGAGACCACATCCTTGGAGAAGGTTGTTGCGCAGGAAGTGCTGAGTTATCACACATGGCTGGTCTTCTTTTAAAATGGCCGAACCTTGTAATATTGGTGTGTTTTTTTTTTGTCCTGTTGTTTATACATGTCATACTGTATACAACTATCACAATGAGGTTTTTTTTCTTTTTCAATAAATGACTTGTATAAATGGGTGGCATGGTGGCACTGTGGGTAGCGCTGCTGTCTCACAGGAGACCTGGGTTCACTTCCCGGGTCCTCCTTGTTTGGAGTTTGCGTGTTCTTCCCGTGTCTGCGTGGTATGACACTAGGGGTTGCTGTTGCCCCATGTAACCCACTGTCAATACGTCTAGACACCAGGTAAAAGTATCAGAAATGAATTTAATTTTCAATAATGTGCACAAAGCACCTCCACAATACTCAATAATCAATAATAATAATACAATAACAACAAATCCTCCTCTCCACCCAGCAGCTTTGTCGCACTTCCGGCTCAGTGTGCTGGATTTCCCACAGTCCTTTACATAGTGCTCGACCCAGAAGTGCTTCTGTCCTTCAGTCCATGTGATTCCATAGCATTTCTGGGTCAGATGAAAACACTTCTTTTTCTTCAGCCCGGAAGTACTTCATTTCTTCCATCCCCATGACTAGGGAATACTCCCGGGCTATAAGGAAAATATAAATCCCTGTGCCTCCCTGCAGCGTCCTCTGGCAGCCCCCACGGTATCCAGCAGGGCTGTGAAGCCGAACTCCATTGTCCATGATGCCCTGTGGGAATTCGGGGCATCTCCATGTTGCAGGGAGGACTCCATCTAGCGGCCTGGGGTGTTGGCCAGGATAAACTGCCGGCCATCTCTCACGGTGAGTTTCCTCCGGGTACTCCGGTTTCCTCCCACAGTCCAAAGACATGCAGGTTAGGTGAACTGGCAATTCTAAATTGTCCCTAGTGTGTGAGTGTGGTTGTGTGCCCTGCGGTGGGCTGGTGCCCTGCCTGGGGTTTGTTTCCTGCCTTGCACCCTGTTTTGGCTGGGATTGGCTCCAGCAGACCCCCGTGACCCTGTAGTTAGGATATAGCGGGTTGGATAATGGATGGATGGAGTTGTATAAACTATTTTACAATATGTGTGAATAATTGCAAGATATGGATCAATATACAACAACTGTCTTGGCTTGTTAAATGAATGTATTTGGTACATTTCTTAGCTTTTTCCTCCGTGCCCCATAGACTACAATATAAAGTGCCAGGGTAATCAAGATTTTCTAAAAATTTATAGATAGAAAGTGATAAAAGTTTAAAATACAGCATTACATGGTAAATGCTCATATATCATGTTTGTAAAGACTTCATTTTGACTTGAATAATACCGGACTTATGCATTAAGGTGAAACTGAAACAGTGAAGTAATTCTTAGTTGAAGTTGCACCAAACGTTTCTCCGTTTTAAGGTTTCAGTGGGAGAATCTGAAATTTTAAAACTGAGTACAGTCAACCCTCGTTTATCGCGGTTAATCCGTTCCAGACTCTGCCGCGATAAATGAATTTATTTATAAATCGAATATTTTCGCAGTTAGAGCATAGAAAACCTGTTTACGACCTTCTAAATACAGTAATCCCTCCTCGATCTCGCTGGTTGCGTTCCAGACCCGCGATAGGTGAAAATCCGCGAAGTAGAAACCATATGTTTGTATGGTTATTTTTATATATTTTAAGCCCTTATAAACTCTCCCACACTGTTAACATTATTAGAGCCCTCTAGACATGAAATAACACCCTTTAGTCAAACGTTTAAACTGTGCTTCATTACAAGACAGAGATGGCAGTTCTTTCTCACAATTAAAAGAATGCAAACATATCTTATCTTCAAAGGAGCGCCGTGAAGAGCAGATAATGTCAGAGAGAACGCTCGCTAAGAAAAGCAAACAATCAAAAAATCAATACGTACTTTTAAGTATACAGAAGCACCGGGATAAAGCGGCATTTTGTAGAGGAGCGTCCTATCTTCTAGGCAAACAGCTACTGTGTAAAAAGCCCCCTCTGCTCACACCACCTCCGTCAGGCAGAGAGAGTGAGAGAGACAGAGAGAAGCAAACAAAACAAGCCCCACGTGGGAAGCATATCTTATAGCATTGAGGAGTTTTAGTTAATATGTAATACATGCTCTGATTGGGTAGCTTCTAAGCCATCCGCCAATAGCGTCCCTTGTATGAAATCAACTGGGCAATCAAACTGAGGAAGCATGTAACCTAAATTAAAAGACCCATTGTCCGCAGAAAGCGGCGAACCAGCGAAAAATCCGCGATATAGCGAGGGATTACTGTACAACACAACCTGTTCAAGATATCCCAATGAAAACTGAACTGTCTCGACAAAAAAAGTGTGCCACATTTCAATAAAATAGGTCCACCTGTGGCCGAGTTGTTTTATGTGGACAGACAGACAGACATGGCTATCACAAAAGGGACTTCTCTCATTATATGCGAACGCACCTTGAAACAAGTTCAAAATCTCATTGCAGCTTATCTTGTATGTTACATCTGTAACTGCAGTTGTTAGTGATTTGTCGTCTGAAATGTTCATATTAAGGTTGTAGCACAGTGCAACTGTGGGGATGTTTCCTGAAAAGGCATTAGCTCTCTTGGAAATGTATTCTTTTGAAATTGCGGCATATTAAGTAACCAAACAATATAGCAATATAACAGAAAAGGCGATATCCCTCCCATCATGATTACGGCGGTACAAGAATCACATGAGAAAAAATATACTTTAGCTTACATTTACTAACGGTTAACACGGTTACAAATGGAAGCATATGACAGACTTTATCCAGGTGGGAATCTGGATTAACACAGTCAGCCATTTTTCATCCCCACGCTGGGAGGTTTTTCGGAACTTTGCCAACACGTGCCCCAAAGGGTCTGGCTGTTGTCCAAGCCTTTTATACTGTTCTTCTTCAACTTGCGGGTCCTTTCTGTCTCCAAACAAGGGCATACCTCCACAAAATACAGAAATATCATAGTGCTTACATGCCAGTTCTCATTCTCCCAACAAGGAAATAAGACTTTGTACTGACAGAGGACAGAAATACTCTTATGTGTTTAAGCTGACTATACAATCCTCCAGTTGTCTTTGGCTATCTATCAATCAATCAATCAATCAACATTTATTTATATAGCACATATTCATACAAAAAAATGTAGCTCAAAGTGCTTTACAAAATGAATAGAAAAATAGAAGACACAATAAAAAATAAACATAAGTCAACATTAATTAACATAGAATAAGAGTAAGGTCCGATGGCCAGGGTGGACAGAAAATACAAAAAAAAAAAACTCCAAAAGCTGGAGAAAAAAAAAATAAAATCTGTAGGGGTTCCAGATCACGAGACCGCCCACTCCCCTCTGGGCAATCTACCTAACATAAATGAAACAGTCCTCTTTGTATTTAGGGTTTTCGTGGAAGGACCTGATGATGATGGTCACGTAGACTTCTGGATCTAATCCAATGCTTGGCTAGCAATTCTAACTGCTGAGCCCCTGTATGCCAAATTTAACATGCACATGTGAATAAATCCATACCAGTGAGCATAGACAGTGACATTAATATTAAAGAAAGATGTAGTATAACAGGGGATAACTTCACTCCCCAGCAGCCCAAGATGGTTACCCACATAGGATGATGGGAGCAGAAGTAGGGGCTGCTGGGGATGAATGAGGCCAGTGGGAAAGTTGAAAAGGGAGGCCTGATGGAGCGAAAGGAGATTAGTGTTTTTGTGTATCCTGTCCAACATGTTGTCTGAAAAGTCAATTGTGTCCGGAATCATTTCATGTTAGATGATTGGACTGTCTCGTGCCTACCTGTCGTGTTATAGTGGTGGATTAATCGTTGTGTGCCTTCAAAAGGAGCGCTCCTGTAACTCTCACCCCTCGCCGCTCAGGACTACCGATAACTGTTTTTGGGATTCTCATCTTCACACCATATTATTTCACCTGCTTTTGCTGTATTGGACTGTATAAAGACATTGTCGTGAGTGTTTGTTGTTGTGGTTTGTTTGTGTTTAGTGTACATCGCCGCAAGGGGAACTGCGCTGAGATCGTTTAGCGTGTAATTAAATTTTGTTGATTAGTTCATTCTTTAATTGTTGTTTTCTTTTTGTCTCTGCTTGTGAGTATTGTGTGGGTCGGGCCAATGCTGGGTGCGTCCCTGGAATCTCCACCAAATGAATAAATAAATCACTGCCTCATTGACGGTGTGAATCTTAGCAGCACTGGACCGCTACAAGGTGTGAAATTAACCTGTCACCATCTTAGTGTCCCATACAAGGTTTGTTCTTGTACTTCACTAAGTGGTGATGACACAGCCTGGGAGCAAATCTTTACAAAAGGTTGTGGAAATCTTGAATAAACTACAAAGATAAAGAGAAACCTTGGTGAGTTTTAAAACGTAGGTGGGTGAAAGATTAGGATCATTTAAGGTAACTGAACAAGCTCGTTTGTCAAACAAAGTCTTAGCATTCTGATGTGAAATGACCAGGTTCAGAATATGAACGAGTGAATAGATTTTCATTTTTTTTCTAATGCATTTTATCATACCAGCTCAAATGAAATGCACATTTTTAACCACTGTAATGCTTTCATGCGAAATACAGAAATATATGTCCAGCTATGCCTATTTGAATTGTGAATTAGGAAACATCAATTAGCTTTGCTTGACTGTCAAGATGAAAACCTTGACGATGTGCTCGCCCAACAAGTTTCCAGAGTAATCACACAATGATTGCTGTCGTAATTTACCACTGATTGTTTCTTGTAATGCAATGTAAAGATGTCTGTGGCGCAGCCTGGGAGCTGCTGTTTTGGAGAGAGTGCAATGTAATTTCTGTCCATCTGCTCTGTGAAAAGAGGAAAGAGGGAAGCCAAAGTGCAGTTGTTCTGCTTTTCCTGAGAAGCCACCTGAGGTGGATGCTCTGCTCTGGGAGTCGCACTGGACATGGCCTACTTGAGAGATCTGGAGTCTTGTGTATAAAACTTCCTTATGCTTGGAAATGTGCCATTTGTAATGCAAAAGGCGGGATTTACAAAACACGAACTTGCTGTGGAAATTGACGTAAAGTTATGGCGAATTCTGACTTCCTGTGAGTTCTACGCAGACTTTTTGTGTTGGCGTTTTAGTGACTCCAAGTGGCAGGACAGTAAATTGAACAGAAATTCTCATTTCAATGACGCGCCTGTCACATTCTGATGTTCTTGAACTAATTATGTTACAGTTAACTGACACGTTCTCTTGATACTGCTGTCCTCAGTGTTGGTAATAATGCCTAATGCATTCATTTAATATTAATTATTTTTGCTGTGCAGCCCCCGTTTGTCTATATAAAGAGTGGGCTGTGTGTTGTACGACATAACCCGGCAATGGCAGTGTTAGCTTTTTTGGAGGACATGCTGACAGGCTAAAGCACACTTTCAAGGATTTTAGTGATTTTTTTGGCTGCTGATTATTGGCCAATTTCAATTTCCTAGATCCATACTTTTGGACAAATGGGATAAATTGGAGCCTACAGTACAGAGAACATCATACAGAAATCACGTGATCGCAGTTCCATTACAGGTTTTAACAACTGCAGTGTATTTGGCAACAGGTTAGGAATCTCGTAGTCATCCCTGAGCCAGGTCATTCCATCTGCATATGATGGTATACCGTATATACTCACGTGTAAGTTCTCCCGCGGATAGGTCGAGGCTTGATTTTACCGTATAATGTCTGGTATTTTATAATGTCGGTCGTATAAGTCGAATGCGGAAAATTCATGCTATTGGTCCAAGAGATTACAATATGCTAACGCCCACCTGACAGAGTAACCACTGAGCACACTGTCTTTTTATTCTATGTCGTGATGTGGCATCCGGCCGGGGCTGGAGCCCAGCCGGGACACCCACGAGGACCGGAGGAGGGCTTGTACCTCCTCCAGACCAAGATGGGGCGTCCGCCCTGGTTATGTTGGGGGCCTCGGGTAGCCTTGGAAGCCCAGCCCTGTAGGGACCCGTGGTCAGGCGGCGCCCCGGTGCCTGAATATCCCTGGAGCCCAGCACTTCCGCCACACCAGGAAGTGCTGGGGAAGACGACAGGGACACCCGGACGGCTTCCGGGTGCGCAGCCGGCACTTCCGCCACACTGGGGCGGGTCTATGGAGGAGTGCCGGGAAGCAGCTGGAGCCCATATGGGTTCCTGTTTAAGGGGTCACCTCACTTCAGTTGATAGCGGAAGTTGGGTGGAAGAGAGACGTAGCTGGAGAGAGGACTGGAGGCGGCCAGGAGAGATGCATTAAGACTGTGAGGCCTGGACATTGGGAAAACGGTGCTGGAGGCACTGGGGTTTGTGGTGCACGTAAATTGTAAATATTGTAGATAATAAACAGTGTGTGGTGGAGCCAACGGTGTCCGTCCGTCTGTGTCCGGGTTCAAGTCCACAGTGACCACACAGTAATACCCAAACTATTCCGAAGCAATGTTTGCACAGATTTGTGTTTTTTATATCTCACACCCTCATACACCTTTATCGTAAGAGCATCCCTCATCTACGATTGAACACTCCATTAGAAGAAAATATGAAGCTGGTTTTAAATTAATAGTCAGTAAAGTGGCGAAAGAAATTGGGAACTGTGCTGTTGCAACAAAATTTGATGTGTTAGAGAAACTGGTGTGAGATTGGAGGAACTAAGTAAAATAAATACATTCAGGTGTTGTATTTTTCAATGGGTATATACTGTAAGTCGGGGTCTGATTTTATGGTCGATTTTTTGGGCTTCAAGATCCGACTTATACACGAGTGTAAAATGCCACCCAGATACATGCTATATTCTTTTTGTCAGGCCGAGATCACAAGGCAATCTGAAGGCATTGCTGATTTTCTTAAACGAAATTGTTGCAATTGGCAGCACACAGGTTGCAATAAGGGCACTGTTATGTTGCGTGATACTTAATTTCATAAATAAACACAAACTTTGTCTGTAATGGTGCGGAGTATCCAAACACTCATTTCTTTTATTGCATTCAACAACAACAACTCTAGGGTGCACCACATATACTATATCTTGCTTGGTGCCACCTACTGGTTACTATCGGCATTGCGAAACATGTAGTTTAATACAATACATAACATATCTCCTCCCTGCTAAGATTGATTGTCAATAACACAAATAATTTTTTTTTTTTTAGTAACAAATATATATCTCAGAACTCTGAAAAAGAATATGCCTCTGAACTTGAACAGCCACACACTTGTATATTCTCCATCTCAGTGAGTGTTCACTCAGCACGGTAGCGTAGTGGTGGTTTAGTGATCCTCACGGGATACCGTCTGACAGTCTCTGATACCAAAGTATGCTCCGTGTCTCGTGAATCAGTGGACTTGGGTATTCCCGGTGGTATATCTATCTCTGGAACTTGATCATTCTTGTCCTGATGAGATGTACTAGGGTGATGTGTGGTACTACTATCACTCTGGGGTAGTAACACGAGGGGGTCCACAGGAGGGTTCACTGCAGCATGCTGAAGCTCTGGATCAGGACGTGTCAGCATCTGGTCCACATGGCGTTTCCATACCTCTTGTAGTCCCACATTTATCTTGTAAGACACTGGTCCAGTCTTCTCCACAACAACACCTTGAGTCCACCTCTCCTCACCCTTCCTATAGTCACGCACGAGGACAGGCTCTCCTACATCAAACTGTCTGTCCTTGGAGCATGGTTGGCGGTGCTCTTGTTGAGCATCTTGTGACCTGTGCACTACACCAGCAACACTGGGTTTCAGGAAGTCCAGCCGTGATCGCAGCTTGCGTCCAAGGAACAACATAGCTGGTGTCTCCTTTGTTGTTGCATGAGGGTATTGCGGTATGTTAACAGAAATGTATCCAGGCGTTGTTGCACAAGTGCTGTGCCTCTAGAAGATTTTAAGGAATGTTTGAATGTCTGCACAAAACGCTCGGCCAAGCCATTGGTGGCAGGATGGTATGGAGCTGAGCGGATGTGTCTTACATTCTTGAAGTCCAACGGAGTATTAAACTCTTCAGAACAGAACTGAGGTCCATTATCACTCACAAGGATGTGTGGAATGCCATATCGACTAAAAAGGCTTCTGAGCACTTGAATGGTCTTACCGGCGGTGGTGTTGTCCATAATATGCACCTCAGGCCACTTGGAATGTGCATCTATCACGACCAGGTACATATTTCCTTCAAATGGACCCGCAAAGTCCATATGTATCCTTTCCCAGGGACTAGAGGGCCACATCCAAGGGTGTAAAGGTGCTAGCCCAGGCTCTTTTTGCATACTCTGACAAGAGTGACAGGATTTAGCTTGGAGCTCAATTTGAGAGTCGATGCCAGGCCACCATACGTAACTACGTGCCAAGCTTTTCATTCGCACTATACCTGGATGTGCTATATGGAGCTCTTTCAGAACCCGGGGGCGCAGTTTTGGTGGAACAATCACTCTCACACCCCACATGAGGCATCCCAGTTGTATTGTAAGATCATGCCGACGCAGTAAGTAGGGTGCCAGTTCTTCATCTGCATCCTTTGCAGCTGGAAAATGCCCAGTGGTGACCATTTCCACAACACGAGATAAAATGGGGTCAGACATAGTGTGCCGTTGGATCTCGGTGTTACTAACTGGTAGGGTGTCCAACTGAGACGTGTAAAATACATCTACTGCGCTTAGTTTCTCTTTGTGAGCATGGGGGAGTGGTAAGCGTGAAAGACCGTCAGCATTTGCATGTAAGGCACCTTTCCGATATTGAATGGTGTAATCATGCGCAGACAGGAGGAGTGCTCAACGCTGCATTCGGGCGGCAGCCATTGACGGCGTACTTTCGATGGGCTCAAGATGGAGGTTAATGGGCGATGGTCTATGAGCAGTGTGAACTTGTTACCGTAGAGGTACTGGTGGAACTTGCGTACTCAAAGACTATCGCGAGCGCCTCCCTCTCGATCTGAGCATAATTTTGTTCTGCCTTACTAAGAGTTCGTGATGCATAGGCAATCGGTTTTTCTTTGCCATCAGGCATGACGTGTGAGAGCACAGCTCCGACCCCATAAGGTGAAGCATCGCACGCAAGTCGAAGGGGCAGTTCTGGATGGTAATGGGTCAATACCTCCTGCGATACTAGGAGTAATTTAGCATCCTGGAATGCAGACTCACAGGCTGATGTCCATTGCCATGGCTTCTCCTTATTTAGCAGTTCATTCAGTGGTTTCAAGATAGTGGACAGGTCAGGGATGAAACGTCCGTAGTAGTTTAACATTCCCAGAAAAGAACGTAATTGACTAACCTCTTGTGGTGCTGGGGCCTCCACAATGGCACGCACCTTTTCTGGTGATTTGTGAAGTCCTGCTGCATCAATTATGTGACCCAAGTATTCCACAGACTCCTGGAAGAACAAGCACTTCTCTTGTTTGAGATGCAGGCCATACTCCTCTAGCCTACTCAAAACTGTATCCAGAGTTTTGAGGTGGGTCTGCCCATCAGGGCCACTCACAAGGATATCGTCCAGGTAACAGTGAGTATATGGCAGTCCAAGGAGCACTTGGTCCATAGCCTTCTGAAATAAAGCGGGTGATGATGCTACACCAAAAGGTAAGCGATTAAAACAGAATAGTCCTTTTTGCGTTGAGATAGTCAGCAGCTCCCTAGACTTCTCTTCCACTTCCATCTGTAGATAGGCATTTGATAAGTCTAACTTACTAAAGTGTTGACCACCTGCTAGAGAGGCAAAAAGATCCTCAATGCGTGGAATTGGGTACTTATCCACACAAAGAGCTGGGTTGAGTGTGACCTTGAAATCCCCACAAAGTCTAATTGTGCCATCCTTTTTACTTACGGGCACCACAGGTGTGGCCCAGTCACTGTGCTCCACTGGTGAGATCACTCCAAGCTCAGTCAGGCGTTTTAGCTCGGCCTCCACTCGAGGTCGAAGAGCATAAGGGACGTTCCGTGGTGGACAGAATCTGGGTGCACTGTTAGGTCTGAGAGTCAGTCTGGCTTTAATTCCTTTCATTGTGCCTAGCTTTTAGAGAAAACAGCTGAATGTCTCTTTAACACAGACTCCAAGTTTTCTTTTCTCTTTGCTCCATGGCATGCACCATTTTTAAGTCTTTCCAGTTCAGTTTAATAACTCTCAGCCATTCTTACCAAACAGTGGGGGTGCATCTACTTTCACTACATACAAAGGCAACTTAGCACACTGATTATTTAATTTGACTTGCACTTTGATAACCCCTTCAGGTGCCAGCGGCTCCCCAGTGTATGTCTTTAGCATGACATCCGTGGGTTGCAGAGCCACTTGGCTCAGTGTGCTTCTATATTGCTCCCAGGGAATTAAAGACACTGCAGCCCCTGTATCCAATTCCATTTCCATTTTCTTCCCGTTTACTATAGGCAGCACGGAAATCCGTGCATATTTGCCTTGTTGAGACAAAGAATACAGTCCTAACTCATTGTCAGTATCAGATTTATTTTCTTCATTCTCACTTTCATCTTTCCCTGCCTCGACATGATGAATTCTCTTCTTATTTTGCACCCTTCGCTTAACTGCATAATCCTTCTGAGTAAGATTTCCTCTTTCCATTTCTTTTCTCTGTCCTGATAGCTTTTGGTTTTGTTCCTACACATGTTCTTAGTGTGGCCTTTTTTTCCACACTGGTGGCAGTCACGGTCTTTATACCAGCAGTCATCATCAGTATGATTCATTTTCCCAACGCGCATTTGTCACAGTTTTTAGAAAGCACCGCATTCACTTTAAGGGAAGCATTTAACTGCTGCACGTCGCGCTGCCGTCTCCGCAGAAACTGCGTAATCAACTGCTTTCTGAAACGTGAGATCTTTCTCAGTCAACAGGCGCTTCTGAACAGTTTCACACTTTAGTCCACACACAAACCTGTCTCGTAGTGCGTCTTCCAAATATGCGCCAAACTCGCAATGTTCCGAAGACTTTTCAGCACCGCTACGTACTGTGCTATCGTTTCCCCTTCCCCCTGATTACGCTTGTGGAACCGGTATCTCTCCGCTATCACGAGTGGTTTCAGGGCGAAATGGGCTTGTAAAACCTCCACAACACGGTGATATTCCATCTCCCCTGGCTTTGGCGCTACCAAACTGCGTAGCAGTCCGTACGTTTTAGGTCCCATTACACTAAACAACACAGGCAATTTCTTCACGGCCGTAATGTCATTAGCCAGTATGTAATGTTCAAAACGTTCAATATACGTCGTCCATTGCTCACCAGCGTCCTCGAAGGGATCCATCCGTCCGATTACTCCAGCCATGTCGTCGGCACCTTGCACTCCACGTTAGACTCAGAGGCGGAAAAGCGGCTCCTTTAAACAGTCTAAACCAGCTCACTAGCTAGCCACTACACAGCGCGGTCGGTTCTTCTCATTGACACAACTCGTCGCCAATTTATGTTATGTTGCGTGATACTTAATTTCATAAATAAACACAAACTTTGTCTGTAATGGTGCGGAGTATCCAAACACTCATTTCTTTTATTGCATTCAACAACAACAACTCTAGGGTGCACCACATATACTATATCTTGCTTGGTGCCACCTACTGGTTACTATCGGCATTGCGAAACATGTAGTTTAATACAATACATAACAGGCACTATCACAGAATGAATTTGCTTTCGTACACACACAAAGCACTTTCATTCTATTAACTTACAACTAATATGAGTATTGAGTCTAACCTTAAAGTTTCTGCAAGTTTGCCTGTCTCACCTCACGACTCCTCCATTTTATTAAATACTCCTATGGGACGTAGATGTCGGGGTCATGCTGTGTGTGATGGTTGGCTTCTTGGTAAGTGAACCTAATTCATAGGAGAACATTTAAGTTAAGTACATTACAAACAGCTTCTTTAAGATTTCTTTCAAGTGATAGTGGGTACACCACAAGACAAGAGATGCAATGAAAGGCGCTTCTGCATATGGCTGGTGATAGAAGAGACTTCTGGTTCATTAAAAGGAAGATGGCGGTGTTTGGATTCATCGGACACCACACTGCTGTACAGTCCCACAAAGGCCTGCCGTATTGTGATGGCCTGTTCAGTACAGCGCAGCATAATACAGAAACATGGACAGCCTCAGGAAACAATGGCAATTCAAGGACATGTGGATGTTAAATATAAAGAGGCTTGTATGTATCGCAACACCGACATGTTGGAATGATTTAATTTTTTTTTACAAGTTCAATTAGAATGATCTTAAAATCTAGCAGTTCTTCACATATGGCCTGTGTCAATTCACACTGTGTGCTGGTGGCGGTCTGGGCACTGCATGTTGGCACATTGCTATTGTTTTCTCCACTTTTGTTTATTTGTGACTCCTGTAGAGAGACCAGCAAAAAGAATGTTTTGCGATTCTCAGTAATACCTCATCTTTACATTGACTGACATTTCATTTTCTGTGTTCTCTCATGGTTTGTAGTAAATCAGGAGCATGGTGACCAAACAATTATAGTGATCAGATTGTAAATCTATATATATAAAAGTCAATGTGTGTATGTATGTATGTTCCAGCATCACTTTCGAAAGGCTGGAGCGATTTTCATGAAACTTGGTACACATGTTTCTCAATGGTCGACTAAAAATACTGTAGGGTGAAATCAGGCCTAACCCACTCCCTTCTGGGTAGGCTGGGGGATGATCTTGCAGTCTTGTATGCATGTTATCATCCAGTTGACAGTCAGAACGACCACCAGAGGGTGAACTGGAGGTGACTGCCAGCATTCTTTATGTTTGAGCGACACCACCATGCCCCTGTTGCTTTTGAAATTAAACAGAGTTCCACGCGTGCAAGTGTGTGTGTCTGTCCGGCCCGGAAGTGAGGCGTAGAGTCGGGGTGAAGGCTCCAGCTCTGAGGATACGCAAGTGAGGCCAACACACCAGCAAAAGGAATCCTCCTAAGAAAGACAGTCGCTTAGCTGCTAATGCACAAATGATGCAAGCACATCGGCAACACGAATCCTCCTAGCAGAGAGATGCGCAGAGTAGTTCTGATGATTTCAATACTTTCTAGGATCCCGTGCGGCTTACACAGTTAGTATATACCAGGCAACTGCCAACATTCTTTATGTTTAAGCAGCAACGCTCCCCAGTTGCTTTTCAAATTAAATAGAGTAGGCCAGTTCCGAGCGTCAACAGGATGATAACATACATACAAGACCACAAGACAAGGACAGTAGTGAGTCTTTATTGTTAATTAATTTATTTTTATTGTTAAAGTTGTGTTTTTCTATTTTATGTTTTTCTCAAACAATTAAAAAAAAAAAAAAAACACTTTATTTTCCTTCCGGGCAACGCTGGGTATTTCAGCTAGTATTAACTCTTTGAGGGCTGAATAGTTTTTCCAAAAAACATAGTTTCTGAAAAGCAACGGTTTCACACACAAATCAACATAAAACATCTGTTGCTGCATACTGCAGCTGCCAGTTTGCTAAGAATATGCGGCAGGCTTGCTGCCAGGCTGTCTTTGTATGGCTGGGAGACGGACAAAGTGCATTGAAATCTGGTTTCTACCTCTTATCATTGTTAAGCGGCACTCCTCCCTGGCGAACATTGTCAGTACAACAATTAGCTGGGAACCAGTCAACTGAAACTGGGACCTCACATTCTTTTTCAGTGACTTGTTTCAAAATCTGTGTCCGACAAGTCATAGTCCAGTTCAGAGATAATAGGTAGAACGTCGTCCACAGAGTATTTTACTTTAAGATTTCGCTTTGATCTCTCACCAGATGTCACTGACATTTTTGCCGTTGTTTGCACCTTGCTACTCACGCGGGTGCAGGAAATCTTGGTCATACCAATGGATCTAACTTTCCTTCTAGCAACAAAAGTCCATTTTAAACATAACGGTTGGCATTGTCACAGTTTTCAGTCGATTACCATCGTCAACTCTTCCTTTTGACAAAAGTCGACATCAGCCCTTAAAGAGTTAAATAAAGAATTTCTAAGCCATGTTAATTCTGAGAGGTGATGAGGAGTGGATAAAAGCACAGCCATAAGCACAGTTGTGTTTGAGATTTACAAAGGAAAATGGCATGGCACATGGTGTACATATGCTTTTATAAATCTGTTTTTTTGTGCTGTGGAGGACTGTCGGCTTCCCATGCCGGTTCGCACCCCCAGGCCACCAGGAGGAGCTCTCCCGACAGCAGGACCATGCCCCGAGGTCCAGCAGGGCCTTATGGACTTTGTAGTGTTTTAACACAACCCTGCTGGATACCTTGGGGGCCACCATGAGTCGCTGTAGGGAGGCTTATGGGTTCTTTTATGCCCTATGACCCGGGAGTACGTCAGGGCCACATGACAGGAAGGAACAACGTGCTCCCGGGTTAAAGAAAAGGACTGATTGCTCTGACCCGGAAGGAGTAAGGAACTATGGACTGTCGGGACAGGAATGCCTCCGGGTCAGGGGCTATAAAAGGACGGTGCCTCAGTCCAGACGGTGAGCTGAGCTGGGAGGAAGGGTGGCTAAGTGTCTGGGCGAGGAGGAGATTTATTGATAGAGTGTTGTTGGTTTATTGTGTGAGTAGTGTGGAGGGTGCTTGGTGCACTGAAGAACAAAATAAAAAGTATTGGACTTTTACCTGGTGTCTGGATTTGTACCTGAGGGTTCAAGGGAGCACTAGCGCCCCCTACTTTCACACTGGCGTAGCCGGCAGGATACTATGGCCATCTGTTGGCAGAGGACCTGCATTAAAAACAAATTTTGTGTGGGCAGACAACCCTCGGGGGATTCCCCATCTTTTCACGTAGGTGCAAACACCACCCGCTACCGAGAAAGCTGCAATTGTGCGCGCCATCCCGTTCTGCAGGACCATGGGCAAGAAGACCGGGAAAAAGAAGGTCAGTCCTAGCTGGCTGCAGGGCCTGACGGACGCCGAGAGGACCTTGACCTACCTGACCGGGAGCGAAGAGGACCGAGAGTTAATTCGGGCCGAGTTAGCCCGGGTAGCGCGTCAATCGGGACACGGACCACTGTCGAGCGCCTCGGACTCCCTAGATAGTCCGGGGGTTCCACCATCCACTATGGAGGGAGCTGCAGGTGAACCGCCCGACGTTTCGGGTTTATTTTTGTCATGTTTTGTAGACGCCCGCCAAGAAAATCACAGCGGCGTCTCAGATGACTGCCTCATGCTCCAGCAAAATGGCCGCGGCTCCCAGAAGGCAGACCAGGACGCGAGACGGCTAGCGACGGCTCCCCACGAGGAAGATCGGGCACAGGCTAAAGCCGAGCAAATCCGAGCGGGGCGACAGCCAGAACGTTGCAGGATCGCGACTCCCGAAGATTACTACCGGGAGTTGGAGCGGGATCGGCTACGTTCCGAGGTAAGTGCTGGGAGAGCACTCGAACCGCCGGAGCCTTTAATTTCTTGTTTTGCAGAGGCCTGTCTGCACAAAGCGGACAAAGAGCACGCCCGCCTCAGACCTAGGCAAGATGGCCGCGACAAGAAGAAGCCGGGCCAGTCTAGGAGTCCGAAAAGGGGAAGCCCATACGGCGAAAGCCACCACGTGACCTCGCGCGATGGAGGCTGGGAAGACGGTCAGAAAGGATCCTTCGGTGAGGTCAGTAATTCCCCGATGGATCCGAGCTTCCTGAAAGGGAAGGAGGCGGCAAGAGAAGCACCGCCACAATTTAAAAAGAATCAAGAGGAGCGGTAAGTGACTGATCGGTCTGCCAACAAATTAAAAGAGGCAGATCGCAGTCTGCCGCGGCAGGCTACCCGTTCCTCTTTGGGCTCCATGTCCCAGAAGCCTCCACGAAGCCCAGCAGAGCACGTGCCAGGAGCGGACGTGCTCATTGGTTCCCAGCCGGTAGGTGAAACGAATGCGGAAGCGGACTTAACCCCGGCCGAAATAACTAACTTTGTGGACTTACGACAGCTCAAAAAAATTCCTCGAGCCCGTGTATGCTTTCTTCCAGGGAGTGATAGAACTGAAGGCTCGTGTAGAGGAGCTGGGAGCTACAGCTGAGGCGCCGCTGAAAGGATTAGTGGAATACCTGCGGCGATTAGGCCAAGAAGCCCCGGTCTCGAGTGATTTGGCAGTGCAGGTGAGTGAGATCTGTGCCGTATATCATAAGGGGACACAGTGCGATCTAGCCCCGCTATTAATAAACAGCAAGTGTCAAAGCACTGTGAACCCGACAGTGGAGCGTGGAGTGATGACTGACCGGGAGGGGGAGGAAGCGATCGAACCGAGGCATGCGTGTGACGTGGCCTTCCGGAGCGAGTCGCCACTCCAGACCCCGACCGGTGTAATAAGGGCGTTGACGTTAGTTACCGGAGGGGGGAGGAAGTGCCAATCTCCCAGGTACAGCTAAACAGTGCTGTTACCCGGAGCGATGCGGTACTAATGACGCCACCTTCGAAACAAAACAGAACAACGGGCGTGCAAACAGCAAAGAGGCTCTCTCTTTTCCATAGGGAGCCTCAGGCTGAGCCCAAGCCCCAGATCAAATGGGAAATCCCCAAAAGAAAAGGTGGGTCTCCCGATATAATGGAGAGAGAGGTTGAAAGCAGTAAAGCAGCCGTAAAACCCTCCTTGGCGGAGACAGGGGCAGAGATATCTCTAACGGAGTTCCCGAGGTGTTTCTGGTCTCGCAGAGGGGGACAACCAGGAGGACTTCGCCGATGCTACAACTGCCGGTGGCCGGGCCACGAGTGGCGCCATTGTTCCCGGGGGGACAGAAGGTACGTCGATCCCCCAAGGTTCGCTAGAGGACAAAGACAACGCAGCCAAGGTCCGGCAGACGCGTCTTCCTGGAGGAGGACGTCCCTCGCGGGGCTGGACGCTCCGCCCCAGAAGTCGTCGCTAAGGGGGAGGAACTGTGGAGGACTGCCGGCTTCCCATGCCGGTTCGCACCCCCAGGCCGCCAGGAGGAGCTCTCCCGACAGCAGGACCATGCCCCTGAGGTCCAGCAGGGCCTTATGGACTTTGTAGTGTTTTAACACAACCCTGCTGGATACCTTGGGGGCCACCAGGAGTTGCTGTAGGGGGGCTTATGGGTTCTTTTATGCCCTATGACCCGGGAGTACGTCAGGGCCAACATGACAGGAAGGAACGACGTGCTCCCGGGTTAAAGAAAAGGACTGATTGCCCTGACCCGGAAGGAGTAAGGAACTATGGACTGTCGGGACAGGAATACCTCCGGGTCAGGGGCTATAAAAGGACGGTGCCTCAGTCCAGACGGTGAGCTGAGCTGGGAGGAAGGGTGGCTAAGTGTCTGGGCGAGGAGGAGAGTTATTGATAGAGTGTTGTTGGTTTATTGTATGAGTAGTGTGGAGGGTGCTTGGTGCACTGAAGAACAAAATAAAAAGTATTGGACTTTTACCCGGTGTCTGGAATTGTACCTGAGGGTTCAAGTGAGCACTAGCGCCCCCTACTGTCACAGTGCATATGCTGTTTTTCCCTAAGCAAAAATTTAGCATGGAATCTAAGCAAAGTTTTATAAATTAGACCCAAGGTTATCAGTAAATAGTCAAGCATGTCCCCCTTTGGAGATCAGCCATTGAGCCTCTTGATTTAGCTGTTTGAAAACAGATACATAGCAAGAATGTGTGATGTAGTGCTTAAGGCCTTGGACTACAAACCCTGAGGTTGTGGATTCAAATCCCGCTACTGACACTGTGTGACCCTGAGCAAGTCACTTGACCTGCCTGTTCTCCAATTGGAAAACCAAACAAAGAAATGTAACCAATTGTATCATATATAGGGTGTTCCACATCTAATTATGCAATTTTCATTATGCTATAACTTATTAAGTTTATTACATAGAAAATCACCCGAAAAATCCCGGACCATCGAGAAGTGTGCAAACTGATGACATGAAGAATTGTTGTCGCGCCGAACTGGAATCATCTCCACTTAAGTCAAAGTCATCCAGACGATCTGGATCTGCATACTTAGATCTGGACCACTCTGTATGTTATCGGTCACCTCGGATAAAAGTGTCAGCCAAATAATTAAATGTAAACGTTATCTGCGTTTCTTCTCTCGTGAAATTTCCTTTAAATTTAAATTGGGCTGAGTAAAATTGCACTTCTGCAGCAATCTTTTAGTTTGTTTTTCTTTTTTTTTTTTTGCTCTGTCTGCTATTCTGCATTTTACAGATGTTCTGCCAGAGACTGGAAGCACAGCAGTAATTAGGAATAAAGCATCAACAGATAAACTATAATCTAGAAAGAAGCCAAAATCACTGTCAGTAAATCAGTACTCTAGATTCCTATCAAAGAAAGCAAATCAGAGTAAAATAAATTAAAAAAAAAGCTAAATTTCAATAGCCAGAACATCACAAATCACAAAGAAAGTATGCTAGACAGTAAGGTGTATCCACAATCTTGGACAACCAGAAAGTACATATCACTGATATCATTTGGCATCAACTTTCAGTTGTCAAAAGAATACTGCAAAATGTGAAACCCTTGTGAAGGAAGCTAATGTGACTCATATCCAAGATCCAATTTTTTCGGCCACTACCCAAAGCTTGTGACCAGAAGTTTATTGACTGGTTAAATGAGAGCTTTGCCTTTTGGTTCAGCTCTCTTCAACACAACTGACTGGTACAATGTTCACAGCCGTTCTGATCCCCCTGTCAGTCTCCCACACCATTCTTCCCTCATTTGTAAACATTTGTGATCCTGAGATACTAAAATTCCTCTGCTTGAGGCAGAACCTCATCCTCAACTTGGTAAAAACCCACAAACCTGCTAGGGCACCTCTGGTACCAATGCCTCTTCTCAACGTCCTCTTTGAGAGGATGGGATTTGAAATTGCTGGTCAGCTCCCTGAGAGTAAAAATGGCTTTCGGTATACAGTATGCTGTTGTTAGTCGATTACACCACAAGGTACCCAGAAGTAGACATGCTGCAACGCACAAATGTGCAGACTATTGCAAAAGTACCCACAGAAATATTTACACCTATTGGTATCCTTCACAAGATTTTGACTGATCAGGGCACACTCTTTATGTATTGCATCACAAATCAGCTATGCAAATGTTTTGTATTTAAACAGCTACACTCCATGGTTTATCATCCGCAAACAAATAGCTTAACTGAACAATTTAATAAGACTCTTAAACAAATAATTTGACAACTCGCACATGATGACCTGACCTCGTGGGATACCATAGTACCCTTTCTCTTGTTTGCTATTGGTGAATCACCACAAGTGTCTACGGCGTTAAACCCTTTCAAATTGCTTTTTGGCTGTGTGGTGTGTTAAACATTTTTCAGGAAGCATGGACAGGGACTCATGTAACACCTCCAGGAGGTAGGTTTGTCAATCAAGATTTTGTCGTTGCAGGAACAAATTTCTAGATTGTCCTCTATTGCGGTGGAACATCTGCAACATGAGCAGTAGGCACAGAATCGTGACTAGGACAGGACAAGTAAACTGCGTGAGTTCAAGAGGGGAGACTGGGTGCTGGTGTTAATTCTGTCGGACCCGCATAAATTTCTCGCTGAGTGGTTGGATCCATCAGTCATAGAACAGCGTGTATCCCCCGTGAATTATAAAGTCTGGATTCCAGGGAGGTGGAAGCCCATACAGCTTTTGCATATTAACCTGTTGAAAGAGTGGCATTAGCTGCGCGAGGTGATGGTCGCATCCACAGCAGTCCCTCAGGTGGAAGTCTCTATTGGACAGGATTTAACTGACACTAACTACTAGCACTGATCGAGAGCAACTTGGATGTCTTTTCGGCTACACCTGGCCAGACAGAAATTGCGGAACACAAGATGGTGACTGATACCGATGTCACAGTACATGTGCCCCCATATCGTCTTCCGGAGAAAATGAGACAGATAATTCGGAATGAGGTAGCCAAGATCCTCTAGCTAGGACTTATACATGAAAGCCTTAACAAAGAACTTCAGACAGAATTTGAAATTCAGAAAAAGGATGAATTTGGCTCTGCATGCAATAAACTGATAACACCAAATGTGTGCTGGTTGATGTTCAATTTCTCTTGAAGGATACAGAGATATTACTCAGCATATCAATACCAAAAAGCATAAAGATGCCACAAAGAGTATACAGTATGTGACAGATAGACTGGATTTGAAGCAGACACAATTTGTGTAAGTAATGGGCTGCTGGCATATCATTCAGTGGCATAAATAAAATACAATCTGAGTGGCCAAGTAGGGCTTTCTAAAGTCCCCTGTGGTTCATTAAACTGAGTTCTCATATGGGCAAGTCATGTCAAAGTGGTTGTAGAAAGCATTGTAACAGGAATACGCTAACAGCAGTGCATAAGGTGTTGTTTAAAGTACATAAGTAATAAAGTCCCTTATTATATCAGTGACTTTGGAGGGTGGATTTGCTTGGTTTGATTCTTTAGAGCTATCATGTGTATGAGCAGCATAAACGTGTTTGTATTGCATTGCAAAACCGTGATACCTCTGGAAGAATTAACACTGTTAAGATGAATATTCTTCCTAAGCTCCTTTTTTTATTTCAAAACATACCAATATACATTAATAAATCGTTCTTTAAGCAATTAGATTCAACAATAACCTCATTTATTTGGAATTCTAAACATCCACGCATCAAAAGAGCGACCCTACAAAGACAAAAGGCAGAAGGTGGCATGGCTCTACCTAACTTCCAGTTTTATTACTGGGCGGCAAATATACAGTCGATAAAAACCTGGACACAAATAGAAGAACATACACAGGCATGGACCGCAATAGAAGTAAAATCCTGCAGTACTTCTTTGTATTCCCTGCTCTGCGCTCCAATAAACACACGTTATCGGCAATACACTAATAACCCAATTGTGCTCCACTCACTTAGAATCTGGAACCAATGTAGAAAGCATTTTAAGACGGAGAAGCTTCTTTCTGTGGCACCCCTGCAAAAGAACCACCTCTTTCAACCCTCACAAACATATGCAGTTTTTAATATCTGGAAAAAATTTGGAATTAACTTGCTTAGAGACCTTTATATAGACAACGTCTTTGCATCCTATGAACAATTACGTTCCAAATTTAACATTCCAGCTACAAATTTCTTTCACTATCTTCAAATCAGGAACTTTGTTAAACAGAACCTTCCAGATTTTCCTCATCTTGCACCCTCATCCACGCTGGAAAAATTATTGCTCAATTTCAAGGAGTTAGACTCCATCTCTACAATATATAAAATCCTTTTACAATCCCTTCCTTTCAAAGATCCAAGAGGACACTGGGAAAATGACCTCTCAATTAATATATCAGAAAAGGAGTGGAAAGTAGCAATGCAGAGAATTCACTCGAGCTCCATATGCGCAAAGCATACAATTATACAACTCAAAATTATATATCGAGCACATCTGTCTCGACTAAAACTCTCCAAAATGTTTCCAGGACACGATCCAACCTGCGAACGTTGCAACCAAGCCCCAGCCTCACTAGGTCACATGTTCTGGGCCTGCTCCAAATTAACATTATTCTGGACAAAAATTTTTAATTACCTCTCAGACAGTCTTGGACTCACAATCCCTCCTAACCCATTAACAGCTGTGTTTGGGGTTCTTCCAGAGGGTCTTAAAGTGGAGAAAAACAAACAAATTGTGATTGCATTCACTACTCTGTTGGCACGCAGACTTATTCTGATAAACTGGAAGAACCCAAACTCTCCTCTTTAAGTCAGTGGGAAACTGATGTGTTATATTATTTAAAATTGGAAAAATCAAATACTCAGTTAGAGGATCTGTGCAGACTTTTTTCAAAACATGGCAGGATCTAATCAGTAATATTTTGAAATGATTTTATAAAGCACAGAGAATTTGTTGATTTAGGTATTTTTAAAAGCCTTAAATTTTACACCGTTTGGCTTGCTCTCTCTCTCAAGGGTGGGGATCGATCTGTGCTTAGCATAATTCTTTTTTTTTTTTTGTAAAAACTTGATTGCTATGTATTGATTGTAATAAAATTAATAAATAAAAAAAAAAAATAAAGTACATAAGTAATAAAGTCCCTTATTATATCAGTGACTTTGGAGGGTGGATTTGCTTGGTTTGATTCTTTAGAGCTATCATGTGTATGAGCAGCATAAACGTGTTTGTATTGCATTGCAAAACCGTGATACCTCCAGTCTACTCTCCACAATGACCCAACGCATTCCCAGAGTGGGTGTCACGTATTCTTTCAGAAAGAAACTGGTTGCCATAAAGAAAGGCTGCATCGCAATAATGTTTATTTATTTTTTCATTGGTAAGGACATCATTTTTCTTAATGGTAAATGGCACTTTTTGATAGGCGTGACATGAATGACTGTGGAAACAGGACTGGGTGTTTTTACTGGTCCAGTGCACTTGGGATATAAAAAATGAGCTGTTAAATGGACCGAGAGGTGGATATTTGCATCTCAACTTAAACCTTTGTTGTTTTCATTTTCTTCATTAATACACATACAGAGAAAATTATTGGGGCACATTAAGAGGAAGCACACTGCAAATGCGGAATGTTGGCTTTTAACAATAGCAGTGAAAATTAGACTTTAAACCAAATTTTCTTAGTAAAAGTGTAACACAAAACTTTCTTAAAAATGAATGGAATACATTTCCGTTACAAATATTAAAAACAGAAAGAACTAAATAAATGTAAAGACATGAAATTAAGAGTAAATTAAAATTACTGTTGACCATTGGCAGTTTTGAAGTCTCTACTAGCTTTTATGGTTAATGTCAGAGTCCAGTTTGCAAGCATATGCTGTGGTCAGATGGCCAGGGATGAGAGGAAAACAAAAAGCGTCAGCCAACAGATTGCTAGAAAAAATAAACTTGCAAGACCAGAGCTCTGACCAGTTCCTCAGGGGAATTGTGTACACCATAAATGTAATTGTTAATTATTGTCATGAAGTGTCATCTTGGAAGATTTAATGCAGTCAATCTCATCCGGTCTTGTGGCAAGCACATGCTTATCAATGTCAAAAGCAGCTGCAGAGGACTTTGAGCAGGTGGCACCACCTGTGTTTATCTGCTTTGCTTCTGGCAGAAAATGCACATTGGTGTTGCCTTGAAAGCAATGGACAGTGACATACTGTAAGTTAGTCTGTCGTTCATTCAGTTGCCCTTTATACTTGCCATAATTGTAGATTTTGGTGGAACGGTTTTAAATGTTCAATGGGTGAAAAATTGTAATAGCAGGAGAAATCAGGCAGAGGGGAAATACTTTTTCACTGCCCATTTTGTCCAGCAGCTTTTGTAGATATAAGCTCTGGGGTAAACCAGAGTGCAGAATGACAAAAGGAAACCATTCAATATTCAATTTGAAATATTCAAAGCCATTTTAATGGACTTGCTATGGTGTGAAACTGGCTCTGATTCACATGACGTGGCATCTTCAGGGCTGGATTTCCTAGTTAAAGTGGATAAAGAAAGGATTCAGGCCCCTTCACTTTCTGCACATTTTACCATGTTGTAGATTTATTTTTAAATGAATAAATAAGGCCATTTTCGAATTTCAATCTACAGTCAATAACCAATAATGACAAAGTTAAAACATGTTTACAGAAAGGTTTGCAAATTTATTAAAAATCCAAAACTGAAATCTTTCATTCCTCGAAGTATTCAGAGCCTTTGCTGTGGAGCTTCAGAATGTTCTCAGATGTACCCTGTTTGCTGTAATTTTCCTTAAGTTGTGTCTCTAACTTGATTGGACAAAATGAATTGACTGGATGTCGTTATCTAGAAAGGCCCACATGTAATTGCATATGGAAGGTCCGCAGTTCACACTGCGCGTCAGAACAGAAACATAAAGTCCAAGGAAATCTCTGTGATCAAATTGTTATGAGACACGGATGAGATCAAGGGGATCAAACCATTTCTAAAGCTTGTGAGTGTTCCCAGGAGCAGAATAGTTGTGTGAAATGGAAGAAGTCTGGAACCACCAGGACCCTTTTCTAGAGTCGGTCATGAGGCCAAACTGAGTACAGTGATCCCTCGCTATATCACTCTTTGACTTTCGCGGCTTCACTCCATCGCGAATTTTAAATATAAGCATATCTAAATATATATCACAGATTTTTTGCTGGTTCGCGGATTTCTGCGGACAATGGGTCTTTTAATTTATGTACATGCTTCCTCAGTTTGTTTGCCCAGTTGATTTCATACAAGTGACGCTATTGGCAGATGGCTGAGAAGCTACCCAATCAGAGCACGTATTACGTATTAAATAAAACTGCTCAATGATATACGATATGCTTCCCGTGCGGTGCTTCGCACATTTCAAAGCTCTAACAGCCCGTATTGATTTTTGATTGTTTGCTTTTCTCTGTCTCTCTCACTCTCTCTGACATTCTCTGCTCCTGAAGGAGGTGCTGTGAGCAGAGGGGCTGTTTGCACAGAGGCTGTTTGCTTAGAAGATACAGACGCTCCTTTAAAAAATGCTGAAAGACTACCTTCACATTGATCCCTTCCTTGTGGCCGTTTTATCACAGTGCTTCGCATACATAAAAGCCCAACAGCCCTATTGATTTTTCAATCAAAAAATTAATGATATTAGAAATAACATAGTATATCTCCCCAACACTAATGATCCTCCTAAACCCCAGCATCCTGTTATAAACAAATTAAACTCTTTCACTAGGATAGATTTACCTGATTTAAAGAAAATAATCTCTCAATTAAAACCTCCACCTGCGTCCTTGACCCGATACCAACAAGGTTTTTCAAAGAAGTATCAGGCGTGCTAAATGATAATGTTCTGGACATAGTAAATTCGTCATTAGATACGGGGGTCTTCCCAGACTGTCTTAAGACTGCTGTAGTTAAACCCCTACTTAAGAAACATAATCTCGACCCCTCAGCTCTTGAAAATATTAGACCCATCTCTAACCTGCCTTTCTTAGGTAAAGTTCTGGAGAAGGCAGTCATTATGCAGCTAAATGACCACCTAAATAAACATGCTATTCTTGATAAATTTCAGTCAGGTTTTAGAACAAATCACAGCACA
Organism: Polypterus senegalus; assembly: GCF_016835505.1. Classification (NCBI taxonomy): domain Eukaryota; kingdom Metazoa; phylum Chordata; class Cladistia; order Polypteriformes; family Polypteridae; genus Polypterus; species Polypterus senegalus. The sequence goes on along the minus strand of NC_053155.1, from coordinate 26,618,646 downwards.
GAAACTGCACTCGTTAAAGTAGTAAATGACTTGTGGGTAAATGCAGACAGAGGCCATTTATCTGTTCTCATCCTCTTAGATCTGAGTGCTGCATTTGACACCATTGATCACAACATTCTTAGAAATTGCCTTAGTCAATGGGTGGGCCTCTCTGGCGGTGTCTTAAATTGGTTTGAATCCTACCTGACAGGGAGAAAATATTTTGTTAGTTGTGGTAATTACAACTCAAAGACACATGATATCCGATATGGTGTTCCACAAGGCTCTATCCTGGGTCCGCTGCTCTTCTCAATCTACATGCTTCCGTTAGGTCAGATTATCTCAGGGCACAACGTGAGCTACCACAGCTATGCTGATGACACACAGCTGTACTTATCAATAGCACCTGATGACCCCGATTCTATTGATTCACTAGCACAATGTCTGACTAGTATCTCAGAATGGATGAATAGTAATTTTCTCAAGTTAAATAAAGAGAAAACTGAAATTTTAGTGATCAGCAATAATGGATACAATGAGGCTATTAGAAATAAACTGGATACATTAGGATTAAAAGTCAAGATGGAGGTAAAAAGCTTAGGGGTGATTGTTGACTGTAATCTGAATTTTAAATCACATATTAATCAGATCACTAGGACAGCATTTTTTCACTTAAGAAACATACGTAAAGTTAAACCTCTTATATCACTGAAAGATGCTGAGAAATTAGTTCACGTTTGTTTTCAGTCGACTAGATTACTGTAACGCACTCCTCTCTGGACTACCCAAAAAAGACATAAATCACTTGCAACGAGTGCAGAATGCAGCTGCTAGAATCCTAACTAGGAAAAGAAAATCCGAACACATTTCTCCAGTTTTAATGTCACTACACTGGTTACCTGTGTCATTCAGAATTGACTTTAAAATTCTGCTTATGGTTTATAAAGCCTTAAATAATCTCGCCCCATCTTATATATCAGAATGCCTTATATTCCAAATCGTAACCTCAGATCCTCAAATGAGTGTCTCCTTAGAATTCCAAGAACAAAACTTAAAAGAAGTGGTGAGGCGGCCTTCTGCTGCTATGCACCTAAAATCTGGAATAGCCTGCCAATAGGAATTCGCCAGGCTGATACAGTAGAGCACTTTAAAACACTGCTGAAAACACATTACTTTAACATGGCCTTTTTATAACTTCATTTTAATCGTAATTTAACTTAATCCTGATACTCTGTATGTTCAATCTCCTCAAAATAACTATTATGGTGGCTCTAAAATCGGTACTGACCCCTACTCTCTTTTCGGTTTCTTTTTCCGGTTTCTTTGTGGTGGAGGCCTGCGCCACCTCCACCTACTCAAAGCTTCATGATGCTCCAACAATGATGGACGGATTAAAAGGCAGAAGTCTACGTGACCATCATCATCATCAAGCCCTTCCGTGAGAACCCTAAATCCAAAGAGGACTGTTTCATTTATGTTAGGTAGAATGCCCAGAGGGGACTGGGCGGTCTCATGGTCTGGAATCCCTACAGATTTTATTTTTCTCCAGCCGTCTGGAGTTTTTGTTTTTCTGTCCCCCTGGCCATTGAACCTTACTCTTATTCGATGTTAATTAATGTTGATTTATTTTGTTTTATAATTGTGTCTTTCATTTTTCTATTCTTTAATATGTAAAGCACTTTGAGCTACTGTTTGTATGAAAATGTGCTATATAAATAAATGTTGTTGTTGTTGTTGTTTTTGATTGTTTACTTTACTCTCACTATCTGACATTCTCCGCTCCTGACGGCGCTCCTTTGAAGAGAAGATATATTTGCATTCTTTTAATTGTGATAAAGAACTGTCATCTCTGTCTTGTCATGGAGCACAGTTTAAACTTTTGACTGAAGGATGTTATTTCATGTCTAGAGGGCTCTAATAATGTTAAAAAACATATTTAGAAGGTCTTAAACAGGTTTTCAATGCTCTAATTGCAAAAATATTAGATTTATAAATAAAGAGTTCTGCTTCATGGAAAGGGCGCAGTGGGTAGTGCTGCTGCCTCGCAGTTAGGAGACCCGGGTTCGCTTCCCAGGTCCTCCCTGCGTGCAGTTTGCATGTTCTCCCCATGTCTGCGTGGGTTTCCTCCAGGGGCTCTGGTTTCCTCCCACAGTCCAAAGACATGCAGGTTAGTTGGATTGACAATTCTAAATTGGCCCTAGTGTGTGTGTGTGTGTCCTGCGGCGGGTTGGCACCCTGCCCAGGATTGCTTCCTGCCTTGCACCCTGTGTTGGCTGGGATTGGCTCCAGCAGACCCCCGTGACCCTGTAGTTAGGATATAGTGGGTTGGATACTTTGTGGAAATTCATTTATCTGTCTGGAGCGGATTAACCGTGATAAACAAGGGTTTACTGTATAACCGTGTGGAGAATATTTATAAACAGTGTGGAAGAGTTTCTAAGGGCTTAAAATATATAAAAATAACCATACAGACATATGGTTTCTACTTTGCGGATTTTCACCTATCGCGGGGGGTTCTGGAACGCAACCCCTGCTATTGAGGAGGGATTACTTAATCAAATCAAATCAAATAGCCTTTTATTGTCAATTCACCATATGTGCAGAACATAGAGGAGAATCGAAATACTGTTTCTCTCTCAACTTCTTAGTACAATAAAATATAAAAAGTATAACATATAAGATAAATAACATTAGAACTTGTAAAGTAGACCTGTGTTCAATGTGTAATAGTCAGTAGTGCAAAAGCCAATTACAGTAAAAAACAATGAGAAGGTGCATTGTAGAGTAGCTTATGAGATGTACAAAAAGACAGACGGTTAGTAGCAGATGTAATATTGAGTCTTTATATAATACCAGCTGAGGTAGGGTACTTGGCAGATAATGACTCTTGTTACAGTCCAGGGGTAGGGGGCAAGGGGGGAAGGTAGTGGACAGAGTTCAGAATCCTGACCGCTTGGTGGATGAAGCTGTGTCACAGTCTTGTAGAGCGTGCTCGGAGGCTCTGGTACCTTTTCCCTGAGGGGAGGAGGCTAAAAAGGGGTGGCAGGAGTCGCCAGCAATGCTGAATACTCTACGGGTGAGGCGGGTATGGAAAATGTCCTTGAGGGAGGGCAGTGGGGCACCAATGATCTTACTGGCCACATCCACTATGCGTTGCAGGGACTTCCTACAGGAGGTAGTGCAGCTCCCATACCACACAGAGATGGAGTTAGTGAGGATGCCCTCTAGAAAGAGCACATGATGAAGGGTGGAACTTGTGCTCTCCTCAGTTTGCGTAGAAAGTAGAGGCGGGTTTGAGCTTTCTTTGCCAGTGGTGTGGTGTTATCTGTCCAGGAGAGGTCCTCTGAGATGTACGTCTCCAGGAACTTGGTGCTACTCACCCTTTCCACAGCTACATTATCGATGGTCAGTGGGGGGTGCTGTGAATGACCTCTCCTGAAGAAGTTGGCCAAAAATCCAGTGGTCCTCTGCTGAAATGGGAGAACCTGTCAGAATGACAACCATCTCATGTCAGCCCAAGTGGAGTTTGACAAACTGCATTTAATGAGCATAAGGAGAAAGATTATTTGGTCTAATGAGGCAAAAATTGAACTCTTTTGGACAGGACTCTAAGCAACCTGTCCGCTAAAGGCTGGACACTGCTCATAACCTGCCTAATACCATCACTATAGTGAAGCGAGGTGGTGGCAGCATCCTGATCTGGGCAGACACAGGCAGACTAAGCAGCATTGATATATGGATGAATACAGCAAAATATGGAAATATCCTTGAAGAAAACCCCCACCAGAGTACACATGAACAAAGACTAGGGCAATGGCTCCCCTTTCAGCACGACAACAACCTGAAGCATACGACCAAGACAACACTGAAGTGGCTTTGGGACAAGACCCTGACTGAACCAAATCCCATAGAACATCTGTGGAGAGGCCTGAAGATGGCGGTTTACAGATGCTTTCCATCCAGTCTAACAGAGCCTGAAAGGATCTTCCAGGATGAATTCGATAAAGTGCTCAAAACCAGGTGTGCAAAGCCTGTAGAGACTTACCCAGGAAGACAGGAAACTGTAATGGCTGCCAACAGAGCTACTACAAAGCACTAAATTAGGAAACCTGAATTCTTATATAAATTAGATTTCAGTTTTTGACTTTTAATAAATTTGAAAAACATTCTCTACGTGTTTCCACTTTGTCATTATGGGTTATTGAGTGTAGATTGATGGACAGAAATCACAGATGTGTCCATTTAAAATTAAATGTACACCAGAATAAAATGTGCAGAAAGTGAAGGGGTCTGAATACTGTATATTCTGAATCTGTTGTGGCAAATTTATCGCAAAAGTTAAACTGATTTAGCTTTAAATGTCATTACATAACTGAAAGCGAGGAGCAGGCCGAAGGTATAAGAATGGGGGTAAATAGAGTGGTCTTTGTGTTCAGTCCCATGGCTGAGCTTTTTAGTCCAATCAATCTCACAATCAATGTCTTATTCTTCCTTTTAATTGATTGTAAAGTTTAGTTTAGAAGTTCAGAATTTAATTTTCACCCATAGCTTTACACGCTTGTTTGGTTTTGCTATTTTATTACTAAAGTGCACATCTTTGTTCAGTTTGCTCCCTCAGTTGTATCCAAATGCTAAAGACTGCAGGGAGATTCACTTGAAAGAGGCCTCGAATATTCTGTTGTAACTCCCGTTAGGATGAAGCAATCTGAACCAAAAAATACGCTGTATACCTTGACGTATGTGTAATCGATTGCATTACATGCGATGCTGGAAGTGGTTTCCATTTACTTCTATCTATCTATCTATCTATCTATCTATCTATCTATCTATCTATCTATCTATCTATCTATCTATCTATCTATCTATCTATCTATCTATCTATCTACAGGGAGATTCACTTGAAAGAGGCCTTGAATATTCTGTTGTAACTCCTATTAGGATGAAGCAACCAAAAAATACGCTGTATACCTTGATGTACTGTATGTGTAATCGATTGCATTACATGCGATGCTGGAAGTGGTTTCCATTTTCTGCCAGACACATTTCAACATGGCACTCCATGTTCCTGGACATATCGGTAAGCGTCTTGGGGGGAATAGCAGCAATTTCACGTTGGATCTTCAAATCTTCCACAGTGCGACGCTTATTCCAATAGACTTTTCATTTGAGCAGACCCCAAAGGAAGAAGTCTGGTGGTGTAAGATCTGGCGACCATGGTGGCCAACGCCCATTTGAAATGACCCTGTTGCCAAAGAAGGACTCACTTTCTGCCATGCTCCTTGCTGATGTGTGACATGTTGCTCCATCTTGATGGAAGTAACCTTCCGTTAACTCACGATCATCCAGTTGATTCTAACATCGCTTAAACAAATTTATGACCTAATAGCCATGAAGATAGGCTGCTCAATACTGCACACCACCACCTTGATAAGAAGTCAAGTGACTGAGTGAAGGGGTACGGGCGGTAGGCACTCAGAAGTTGCAAACGGAGGTTAAACATCATGACAGCTGTCCGGCACCTACCTCATCGCTCCGACGCTAGAGCATCCTGGCTTGTTTGAAGCTTCGTATACAGAGGAGCACATTGCACGTTGTTTCATTCAGATTGCTTTGTCCTAGTGAGAGTTATTACAGAATATTCAGGGCCTCTTTTGAGCAAATCTCCCTGTAGCAATGAGCAGTGCTGATGCAGGTGCAAATAACTTTCGACGCTAAACTGGAGATGCTAAAATCACTGCCATTTTAACCTGTCTGCTCATTACGAAACCCTTCTTAGAAGTGGGCAGACACGTGCAGGTGGTTTTGTTCCCCTTTAAAAATGTAGCGTCATCAGCGTTTGTGCACATTTAAGATAGAAAACTGTATGGAAAGTGTGAATTAATAAGAAAATGGCAAAGAAAACTTAATGTTCAGGGAAAGATATTTCAGAATTTCTGATAATTAAAAAGAAGAGCTTACAAAACAGTACCATCAGATAAAACCAAGAATGGTATCCTAATGGTGACATAGTGATATAATTCTGATGGGAATAAAAGCTGACTGCTGCTGGAGTCTCCAGGACTGAACTTAGGAAGCTTCGGTATAGTAGGTAAGTTAGACGTATGGTCTGAGGCAGTGAGGAAAAAATTAATGAAGTATTGTGAGCAGCAAAATTAGTCAGACCAGTAGGACAAAGCTGGCATTGACCATTCTGCTAGGCTTTTTGTGGCACAGAAGGCCTATTAAGATTTAACAGGAGTGCATAAATCTACCAGCACCCCCAGAGTGCTTTCCAGAGTAAGGGGGTCCATACCAACTTCAGCCCTGTACTTCATCTGATAATCAGAGTTGAGCTGACATCTCTGCAGAGGCTCCTTAAGACAACAAGGCACCAAATTGGACATTCAACTTAGGCTGGCACCTGATAATGGAACCTCCACCACCCTGGGGTCTCACAGACTTAAATTTACACTATATGAACATCACATATAAAAAAAATATAATAATACTAAAATGAGCAGATGGCTGGTCTTTCTCGGAGATTTAGGCGAGCCATCACTCCTACATTACATTGGGGAGGGCAATATAATGTATGAAAAACTATGTGAAGGAGTGTGGGCTACCACTGAAAAATGCAAGCATTATTTTTTTCTTGAATATGCCAGAGCCTTTTGGCACACTCTACCAACCATCACCCTGATGGTTAATACAGTTATCCTGAGCAGGGTAGTGGGGAAGCATGCAGCGCCAGTCCATCACAGGGTGAACACTCACACATAAACACACACTCGATCCACCCATGAGGTACACAGGAACAATTATGCTTCAGATTACTTTCCATGTAGGTATTTTTGGACCTTGTCATTTATGATAACGACAGCTGATCTAATGAAGCTTAACGATTGCAATTATTTTTGAATATGTTGTCATGAGGACCTACTGTTTCCCTGTGCTTTGTCCCTTTAAATCAAGCGAAATGTCCATCAAATGTGTTTCTGTTTGTGATGGACAAAATAACCCACAGATAAACACACCCTGGTTCCGTAACTGGAGGTAACTGTAATCCAATCACCAGAAGTTACGCCTTCCTTCAAACTACCTGCACTCATCTTCAAAGCTCAGAAACCTGATTCTCTGAAAGCTGAGGACCTGCTCTCTGAAACCTGATTAACTTTGTGGTCCTGAAAGTGGAGATACACTCTGCCATGCCATGCTCTTTGCCAGTGTGTGAGCCCAGTCTAAGAAAACTGAGAAGCAGCCATTACTTCAAGAGGGAAACTTCAGAGCATAAATTATTGTGCTTTTCCATATGAAGTTTCAGAGGACACAACAAAGAGGCAAACAGCAAGCAAAAGCAAGAAGAATCCTCCACTTGAACCTGGAGCAACCAACAGCAACAACTCCCCGAGACATCAAACATCATCCTTGGAATAGCCGGCTGCTTGCTGCTCGTCTTAATCGGCACATTTAAAAGACAAAAGACGCTGGCGGAGAGGTGCGAACGGTTTTAAGGTGAGCCGGATCTACGAGTTTTTTTCGTAGACTCTGGTAATTCTAGTGTTAGAGACTTTCTATTGTTAAACTGTTTATTTGTACCAAAAGAAATGGAACTTTAAATAGCCGGTAAGGATCCGGCCTCTTCTGTGTTACTGTACATTCGTTTCTGTCTCATCCGTCTTATATATCATTTGTCATACATGTGCACGAGACAGTCACTTTCTGGGGTCATCAGTGGTAAGCAGGGGGTGTGATTGCTGACTCTTCTGTCCCATTAATCATCCGCAGCTCAGAGAAGACACCCACTGAAGGCAGCTGACTCCACCTCTTCCTGTCCACAAGCTATAAAAGGCAGGGTACCCCCAGAAGGAGATGAGCCACCCGCTCCACAGAGCTCCAACCCTGAAGCCTGATCACTCTCCAGAGCCTTCAGAGTACAGCTTACGGCTACAGTTTGCTTTTGTTTATTTACCACACCATCAAGCGTTAGTTATAATTAACTTTTCTTGCTTAAATAATTGAAATTTAATTTATCTATTTGTTAGCTTATTGCACAGTCTGATGAGCCAATTCAGGGCACATTCCACTACATGTTGTAGTTGGATAACTGTGTATGTGACAAATAAAGAATCTCGAATCTTAAGTTGAGCCAACTTAATTTTTTGAGTAAATGGGGTGGTCTGGTTGGCATGCCAATGTTTCGTCTTAACTTCTCTGTTACCCTTAAACAATGAAACAATATATATGTTCAGTTATCATATTTCTATAATCCTCATGTTTATCAATACAATGTATTATTCTGTTTCTTTAAATTGTGTGTATCTGCAAGTCATTAACTGAGAGAGGGCAAGACCCCCCTCATCCATTCCCATTGAATGTAATAAAATTTAGTTGCCATTTTCTATAGGTTCCTTCAATGCAGATAATCTGTGAGTGATATTAGCAGCCTTACTCCAAACAGAGAAATTTTGGTTTTTTTTGTGGACCACCAGGGGGCGCAGTGCCGCCAAAACCCAAAACAGGCAGGCGTGAGACACAAGTTCAAGTCACACACATTTTTTATTTTTCTTTTTTCACTTTCCCAAGTTTCCTACAAGCACAATACAATCTCCTTTTTCTTTTTCTCATTCTCTTTTCCTCCTCCACTTCTCCGGACAAGCTTCGTTTACTCCCACCTGACTCTGGCTCCCAAAGTAGTGGCTGCTGGTTCCTTTTATAAAAGCACCCAGAAGTGCTCCAGGGGCTCGTTGTTCCACTTCTGGCAGCGCTTCTGGATGTGGCGGAAGAGCTGCCCATAAGGGCTCAGAAGCAGCTGCAGCACACTATGGAGGTGTCCATAACAGGGCTGTAGCACACTTCAAGTCCCATGGAGCCCTGTGGCAGTCTGAGGCACCACTGCAACCCAGGGGTGCTGCCACCTAGCGCTCTGGGGGAGGTAATGCTCTGGATATGCTCCCTCCCTCAGTCCTTCCAGCGTGGAGGCTTCCTGACCAGACAAAGGCCCTTGCCATCTGCCAAAGATTGTCTACCACAACACCATTCATGGACATTGCCAATTTGCTGCCTGGTTGCTAGCACGCACCAAGTGGTTGCTAGGGGTGTGTCCCCAGGGGTCACTTCAGATTGTATCATCAGCACTACAGCTTTAGAAAATCTGTCCCACAGACCCTTCAGTCTTCAACGTCTGTGGATATCTAAGAAAATTATATGCAATTCTGTATTTGTGTTTTTTTGGTTGTTTCGACACTATTTTTGATTTTGTCTGTGACCTTGCATTCTTCTCTTATTCTGATGAAAGTACTACAGATTTCTCAGTACTGACCTAAGCCTGCACAAGTTGAATTCTTTCCATTTAAGCCACAGTCTGTTTGCCTTGCTGATGGCCACACACCTTTGGCCAGAAGGACTTTTAGTCCGAGCCTCTAACTACAACAGGTATGAGATGTGCTCTGTAAAGCTACAATTCCCAGGCATTGATACGGGGGTCTGTATAGCGTAAGTGGTAAAAATGGCACAAATAAGTTTGGGTGCATTCAGGACCTGCAGCCGCTGTTCCCATTCCAGAGCCGTCTGCTGTATTGCCTTTAATAATCCACTCCTGTAACAGTTACTTTCAAGGATATTGACATTATTTATTAAACTGGCATCTCTGCCATGAAATGTTAAGGTTAACTTCCCATCCAGGACTCTGCAAGATGCATTGTAAGTTTGGCCTTGGCCATTTTTAACTTGGGATCAATAAAATGCACAATGCAAGGTTCTCTCTGAAGGAACGCCTACAAATTAAAGCTCCAGACTGTTCACGCTGTCGCTGGCTTTCTTTCTTAAGCAGGTCTATGATTAACATAACTGTTGTTATTCACCCTTTCTTTACCTTTTTATTTTCTATGTTTAAAAAAAAAAAGTTTTTACTGCAGAATATTGTCATTTTACATCTTATATAAATGCCAATCTCATGGTGAATCCCTTGGGGTTATTGTCAATGAGTTGTTTCTGTCATTGTATCTGTAAATATGCATATCAATGATACAAACCCCAGGTATGCTTACTTGGGGAAAGGCTGTGGGTTTGATGACGTGCAAAGTGTCCGCCTGTTTCTTCTCTCTGTCTTTGTATTTCTCATCAGCAACTGGAACTGGTGTGAACTCTTTTAAAGATTTTATCACCATACATTGTCCTGTTTGGGTGAGCTTTGATCTCTAACTAACTGTAGGTTCTCAAAGTAGAAAAAGGATAAGTCTGGATGTACAAAGGGAAGATAACGAATTCTCTCTTCTAAAATGCATGTCTGGGCACTTCTAGTACTCCTGATTTCATTGTTTTTATACCTTTATTTTATTTTATTAATGTATGTAATTTGGCCACTGATTTTGATTTTGCCATTAATAAGCTTTATTTGTTGTTTTTGACATCAATAAATAAAGATTACAAAACGAATTGTCAATTATTGTATTGATTATTGCATGCTAGTCAGATTTCCCCTTGGGATCAAATGATGTTCTATCTATCTATCTATCTATCTATCTATCTATCTATCTATCTATCTATCTATCATGCATTTCATATCTATCTATCTATCTATCTATCTATCTATCTATCTATCTATCTATCTATCTATCATGCATTTCATATCTATCTATCTATCTTATATAGTGCCTTTCATATCCATCCATCCATCCATTATCCAACCCACTATATCCTAACACAGGGTCACTGTGGTCTGCTGGTGCCAATCCCAGCCAACACAGGGCGCAAGGTAGGAAACAAACTCTGGGCAGGGCAGCAGCCCACCGCAGGGCACACACACTCCCACACACCAAGCACACACTAGGGACAATTTAGGATCTCCAATGCACCTAACTTGCATGTCTTTGGAGGAAACCCACGCAGACATGGGGAGAACATGCAAACTCCACGCAGGGAGGACCCGGGAAGCGAACCCGAGCAGGGCCGCCCACTTCGCCACCATGCCGCCACCTTTCATATCTATCTATCTATCTATCTATCTATCTATCTATCTATCTATCTATCTATCTATCTATCTATCTATCTATCTATCTATCTATTATATAGTGCATTTTCATATCTATCTATCTATCTATCTATCTATCTATCTATCTATCTTTGTGATTAATGCTGAAAATCTATAGCCCCTTTTACTGTGGACACATGCAGGAACTCAGCCTCTTTGGTTTATAGTCTGAATATTCAGCTTTGATGAGTATTCTTAAATAGTTAGGTTTTTAAAGAAATGTCAGACATGGTAAATTACCTTATCTCTGAGGTTTGATTTTGAAACACATGCTAAGGAAAGGTGCTTAACCTCTGAGGTTTTGTATGAAATAGTATGTATATGACACATACTTAGAGAGCTACTTAACCCCTTGAGGTTTTATTATGAAGTACACGCTACTTAAACAGATTTGGCTTTCAAAATTTAGAAAAATCTGTTAAATGTCCTGAAAATATAACATACTTCTAGGAAAAGAAATACATGAGAATATGTATTCAGAAATTCTCAAAAAAGGGCAATCCTTGGTGAACAAGCCTCAAAACACAAAATGAAATATCAAAAACCAAAAACAGAAGCAAAAAGGCCAATAAACCAGAAAATCCAAAACTTACTGTCTATGTGCTTAATGAACTTCATTGAACCACTAAAGGATCTCCTCTCAATCCTCGGAAGACAAAGGCTGTGGGCGATCCATCAGAAGTGACATCAGGGTGGTCCCGCCTCTTTGGGTTTCACCCACAAAATACACAAAATATAGGAGAACAGCTTATTATGCATAGAGTGTAAATAATAAAAACACAGGACAATGTTAATAAAAATCCATAATTAAAATAAATAAATGTGCTCAAAGAATTTCAATGGACCTCTGAAGGACGGCCTCTCAGCCATTGTAAGATAAAGGCTGTTAGAAGGTCCATCAGTAGTGACATCAGAATGGCCCCGCCTCTTTGAGTTACAGCCACAATATATAAGGAAAATAAGAAAACAACTTAATATACTGTACATGGATCATAAATAATAAACCAAGGTGGCCAATTCTGATCCTGGAGAGCTGCATTGACTGTAGGTTTTTATTCCAACCCAGTTGTTTAATCATTCAAGATTCAAGAGTATTTATTGTCATTTCATCCATATACAGTAGTACAGCATACAGTGAAACAAAACATTCGTCTAGGACCATGGTGCTACATTGAACGCAGGACAATGAAGAATCCATGACATGTAACATAAAGAGGTGCATGTGAGTCAAATGGGCAAACATGTGCAACATTGCAGAGTAGAACGCATATATCAGATATCAGATCGGTCCATGAGTGTTCAGGAATCTGACTGCTTGGGGTAAAAACTGTTACACATTCTGGTGGTAAGGACCCCAATACTTCAGTACCCTTTTCCCAATGGTAGGAGTGTAACAGTGAGTGTGAAGGGTGTTTTGGGTCATTCACAATGCTGGTGGTTTTGTGGATACAGCCTGTGGTGTAAATGTCCATGATGGAAGGAAGAGAGACACCGATGATCTTCTCAGCTGTCTTCACTATCAGTTGTAGGGCTTTACGATCCCTGACCGTGCTATTTCCAAACCAGACAGTGATGCAGTTGCTGAGGATGCTCTCTATGGTTCATCTGTAGAATGTTGTTAGAGTAGCTGGTGGAAGATGGGCTTTTCTCAGCCTACGCAGGAAGTAGAGCCGCTGTTCGGCTTTCTTGGCTAAAGAGCTGGTGTTGCAGGACCAGGTGAGGTTCTCTGCCAGGTGGACACCCAAGAATTTGGTGCTATTGACGACCTCCACAGTTAAGCCGTCAGTGTTCAGTGGCAGATGGTTACTCAAAATCTTCCTAAAGTCAACAATCATCTCCTTTGTTTTGTTTACATTCAGAGACAGGTTATTGACCAGTCCATTAACTGCTGCACCTCCTCTCTGTATGCTGAGTCATTGTTTTTGCTGAAGAACCCACCACAGTCGTGTCATCAGCGAATTTTATAATGTGATTAGAGCTGTGCGTTGCTGCACAGTCGTGAGTCAGCAGTGTGAACAATAATGGACTGAGCACACAGCCTAGAGGGGCTCCAGTGCTTAGTGTGGTGGTTCTGGAGATGTTGTTTCTAATCCAGTTACAAAGGGAGGAGTTCGGTCCCAGCAGGCTCAGCTTTTCCGTCAGCTGCTGAGTCTACCATTTCAGTTCACTCTTAAATCACAGATTTTCTTTTTCCTTTCTAATAATACATGTATCATCCAAGTAATTTGAAGCCTAAAACGGATGAGTGATTTTCAGTTCTTCACTTTCTCTTCAGTTTCCATCTGAGTACTTAATTAAACCAAATAGTACATGATGAATACATATGGGTAGAAATGGAGACAAGCTAGATAGAGAACTGTTGGTTCCTTTTTCATTTGCATCTCATCTATACTAATAAAAGGCAAAGCCCTCACTGACTGACTCACTCACCCACTGACTCACTCACTGACACACACTAATTCTCCAACTTCCCGTGTAGGTAGAAGGCTGAAATTTGGCAGGCTTATTCCTTACAGCATACTTACAAAAGTTAGGCAGGTTTCATTTCGAAATTCTACATGTAATGGTCATAACGGTCGATAACGGTCGACAACGTCCGCCATGTTGAACTTTCTTATTTATAGCCCAATCTTCACGAAATTTGGTAGACGGCTTCCCTGTGCTAACCAGAACTGATGTACTTACTTATTTCGGTGGTATGACGCCACTGTCGGCTGCCATATTGAACTTTCCAACGTCACCAATTCTCCAACTTCCCGTGTAGTTTAGAAGGCTGGAATTTGGCAGGCTCATTCCTTACAGCTTACTTACAAAAGTTAAGCAGGTTTCATTTCAAAATTCTATGTGTAACGGTCATAACAGTCAACAGCGTCCGCCATGTTGAACTTTCTTATTCATGGCCCCATCTTCACGAAATTTGGTAGGTGGCTTTCCTGCTCTAACCGAAACCAATGTACATACTTATTTCGGTGGTATGACGCCACTGTCAGCCACCATATTGAACTTTCCAACGTCACTAATTCTCCAACTTCCCATTTAGGTAGAAGGCTGAAATTTGGTACTTATTTTGGTGGTATGATGCCACTGTCGGCCACCATATTGAACTTTTCAACGGTCTTTGTTACTTATAGGCCAATCTTCAAGAAATTTGGTACGCGGGTTCCCAACGCTAACTGAATCGTACTTACGTACATATATACGTCCATAGTCTGCAGCTCGGTAACCGTGAGAGGTGGCGTTGGGTCCCTCATCCCAACGCCTCCCACGTTGTTGCTGCCTGCCCATATAAAGCCGTCCGTCGCGCCAGTCTCTACATTCCCTTCCTCGCTTCGCCACGGGATTCACGTCTCCCTGCTGATAACTACAGCCTTTTTATTTAATCCACGGCTTCTCCGCTGTTTTATTGTTCATTTATTACGATTATAGATAGATAGTTAGATAGATAGATAGATAGATAGATAGATAGATAGATAGATAGATAGATAGATAGATAGATAGAGTTATTGTGTAGGTATTTTAGACCTACTTTACATTGTTCAGGTACCCATTTCCTTTATTATTCCAACCGTACCCCCATTAACATGTCTATCGAGGTGATCACCATCGATCAAAGAACATGTCATGTTTCCATGCCCAGAGATGGCATCTACCTTTTCCATTCTCTTTGTTACATATTGCACGGCCATATCAGACTCACTCTTGAGGAACATTGTGTCTTATGTATTGAATGACTGGGACAGGTTCAAGGTATTGACTGATGATGGTACAGGAGATAATTATACTACATAGTAGCACTAGAAGAAATGCTTAAGCCCTTCACCTATGGTTCTGCATGTGAGTTGATGGCTGCTGCTGAATTGTTCGGTTGTCGCTTTCAAGTGTACCGAAATGGCCAAATATTTTACTCCTTTTGACAACCGTCAATCCCTCTTACACATCTTAGATTGACAGGTGATGATTTCAGTAGTGGACACTTGGATGTTTATGAATGTTTAAACTCTTAAAAGCTGGATGTAAAGTTATCGATGAAACCGGTTGTATGCTTACAATGCTTGACAGATGCCGAATGTCACTTCAACACAAGTCCTGCAAATACTGTCGTAATTGAAACAAACCATGAAACCCAAACCGATTATGACAGCAGATTTGAGATTTGAAACAAGATTACTGTTCACATGACCAACTATACGTTGCATGCTCAAGAGTAAGCTCAGCGCACAGCTTGGTCATATTACAACCGGAGGGCCGAACTGACAATGTGGTATACAAAGAGATCCTTAATAAATCATTATTGGTATATTTTCCCTCAGTTTAAAAAGGTTTAATTTTCTTCTTAATAAAAATTTTAAGGCAGTACTTCGCCGCTGCGAAGCTCGGGTATTTTGCTAGTTGCTAATAAGGGGGGCAGTTAAAACAATGAATACAGCTGTTTAAGACTAAAATTAAGGGTACAAAATCTTAATAAGTGAGACAACTAAACTGAAGCAGAAAAATGTCACTTGAGCAATAATTGTGTCATCAGCAGTAAATGATTTATCATGAAACAATTGGGTTGGAACAAAAACCTGAAGCCACTGTGTCCCTCCAGTACCAACATTTCTCAGCCCTGATTTAAATGGGCTGAGTCATAAATAGCAAATAAATTAAATGAAGTTAACTAGTACCAACAACTAGTCACTAATTAAGAAAATGGTTTCACACACATGCACATTGGAGGCGATCAAAGGGCTCAAATGAGGGTCATTCCATGCCGAATCAGGGGGTGGCGGAGTGCACTAACCGTTTCTCTTTTTCACCTGCAAACCATTCTGCCTGTGCCCGATGACCTCACTTCCAGTTCCGAACTACGAAGACACTATTTGCAGTGCCTAATCCCGCCCCCTATAATGACCTCAGTTCCGGTTCCTGCCCAGATGACACCACTTCCGGTTCCGGGCAGCCGATGACCTCACTTCCTCTGCTAGACTTTAAAATCGCCATTTTGTCTCACATAAATCAGTTCTCTCTTGAACTCCATTTTGAAAATCAATTTCTTTGCTTCTTGCTGCGACCAGCCTACAATATACAGGATGGCTACTCCAAAACTTTTTGTGGCTTTTGGTCCTTTACTCTGACAATGGTTAGAATGAAAACCTGTATCCACTGTGGCTCTCCAGGATTGGAGTTGGCCACCCCTGTGATAAACAAACAAGAAAAAATTAATAAAATTGCATAATTACAATAAACATATGCAAAATACTACTTGAACATAAACAAGCAAGATAGAAAAAGAAAATCAACAGAAGCCAGAGAACACCCCCTGCCTAAAGCCTGACACTATTCTGTCGTTGTTTAGGATATGTGAGGCTGTAGTGACGCTGGATGAGTTGAAACCTAACGTCTGCCTAAACTCATGACTTAGTTAAACACATACTCCATAATCAAAGATGGAGATGTCAGAGTATTTGGGAACCTTAGAAGCAGTTACTGACCATCATCTTACACCAAGTTTTTAGACTAAAGAAAAATCTAGTTGGCCTAGATCAGGGGTAACAAACTCCTGGCCTGCAAGCTGGATTCTGGACTTTGGACCTTTATAAAGTAGTCTGCTTTATCAATGTCTTAAGTTTGTTTCATACAGCCCATGATGACAGTTAGTTTTCTCAATGATCTCAACCCAAATATATAGATTGTATCCATATATAATTTAGCCAAATTACATTTATGAGGGGAATGCAAAACTTTATTATACAACTGTCAGCCATTCCCTTTTAGCCATAGTCAAAATACTAGTCTTGTCCCAGTGCTCCTTCAATTCCTATTAACATTTCCTTTACTTATCTTTTTGTTACCGTGTCCTGCGTCTACTACAATTTTTTCCTAGATTTCCGACATGGATGCAAATCTTCTTTTCGTTTGTCTTGATTTTAATTCAGGAACCAAAAAATAAGTCACAAGGAGTAAGATCCGGTGAATACAGGAGGTGTGAAGCAACAAACACATTGATTTTAGTGAAAACCCCTTAGACTGACGATGCAGTATGTTGAGGAGCACAGACACCTCAGCAGTTTAGTGTAATGGTGCTCATTAACAGTCTATACACGGGAAACAAACTCTTTATTAACAAGTCCACTGATGTTGAGAAATCTGATCATTATTGTGCTGATGTGCCATATGACCTGACACCCTTTCTCAGGAGGGAGAAAACAAAAGTCGCATGCACGATGGTAGAAAAAGTGTCGGAAATACACATCTCAGTCAACTCAGCATAATGCAACTTGGCAGACATACCATTCTTAGCGACAGAGTTGATAACTTCACCCTACTCCCATGCTTTTGACTGATTTCAGGGTCCCCACTCATACATCTGACATCACAATGCATCTCCAGTTTCCGATCCCACTTATCTGGGCAGCACATCACACTGCAGCTTTGTTAGAATAGAAAATGGCTGCCCGTAATGAACCCAACAAGAAAAATTGAATAGGATCAGATGACGTTATCTCCCATCCAACTTCTGTTATGGACGGTATTCTGTTTTTTCACTCCAGACCTGGTTACTCTTTTAGAGTAGATAGATAGATAGATAGATAGAAAGATAGATAGATATGAAAGGCACTATATAATAGACAGACAGACAGACAGACATATAGATAGATAGATAGATAGATAGATAGATAGATAGATAGATAGATAGATAGATAGATAGATAGATAGATAGATAGATAGATAGATAGATAGATAGATAGATACTTTATTAATCCAAAGGGGAAATTCACATACTCCACTAGCAGCATACTCATAAAAAACAATATTAAATTAAAGAGTTATAAAAATGCAGGTATGACAGACAATAATTTTGTATAATATTAACGTTTACCCCCCCCCGTGTGGAATTGAAGAGTCGCATAGTGTGGGGTCTCCTCAGTCTGTCAGTGGAGCAGGACGGTGACAGCAGTCTGTCGCTGAAGCTGCTCCTCTGTCTGGAGATGATCCTGTTCAGTGGATGCAGTGGATTCTCCATGATTGACAGGAGCCTGCTCAGCGCCCGTAGCTCTGCCACTGATGTCAAACTGTCCAGCTCTGTGCCTACAATAGAGCCTGCCTTTTTCACCAGTTTGTCCAGGCGTGAGATGTCCTTCTTCTTTATGCTGCCTCCCCAGCACACCACCACATAGAAGACGGAGCTTGCCACAACCGTCTGGTAGAACATCTGTAGCATCTTATTGCAGATGTTGAAAGACGCCAGTCTTCTAAGGAAGTATAGTCGGCTCTGACTTTTCTTACACAGAGCACCAGTATTGGACGTCCAGTCCAAGTTATCACCCAGCTGCACTCCCAGGTATTTATTGGTCTGCACCCTCTAAACACAGTCACCTCTGATGATCACAGGGTCTATGAGGGGCCTAGGACCTCTAAAATCCACCACGAAGCTCCTTGGTTTTGCTGGTGTTCAGGTGTAGATGGTTTGAGTCGCACCATTTAACAAAGTCCTTGATTAGGTTCCTATACTCCTCCTCCTGCCCACTCCTGATGCAGCCCACAATAGCAGTGTCATCAGCGAACATTTGCACGTGGCAGGACTCTGAGTTGTATTGGAAGTCTGATTTATATATCTAATCTATCTATCCATGTAATTGTGACTTTTCTAACTATAAGTTTGAGACAGTAAGTGTTCCACTGACCATGCATTTTCTCTTATTTCCACTAGGTGTTATCAAGTACATGATTCCACTAATCAGACAATTAAAAGAGTTTTGACACAGACCCTCCTGCCCAGCCTTAATTATCTTTTACCTCATCTTGGCTCTTCTCCCAGGGAACCCTGCCGGGTACGGCCCCACCTGATGAAGGATCTTTAATGACCACAGAGAGCCAGAACCTCAGTTTTTATGTCTCTTCCTAAGGACGGCACCCATCACTGCACTGGGATCCACAGAGTAAACACCCCCTGCTGGCCTCACCATCACCTCTTTCAGCAGCAACCCAAGTTTTTCCTAGATGGTCTCCCATCCAAGTACTTGCTGGGCCCGAACATGCATAGCTTCAGGTGGATGACCTGTTCTGAAGCTCAGGCAGTATGGCTGCTGACAAGGAAAGAACAGAGGTCGTGCCATTGGCTTCTTGGCTACACTTAAGCCCATCCTTTTAGGCTGACCATTGGCGCTATGTTATTCCCATCAAAGCTGTCAGTCCTTGAGTTGTGGGCCATTGTGTTAACTTGTGTATCCAGCTAGTTGGTCTGAGAGCTATCCCTGAGCACTACCTAGTCAGTGATCTATCATCTTATGTGATAGCCATTGCAAAAAATGGATAATGTCATTATGTCGTACAGTTCTGTCAAAAGCCTTACTACACCATATACTGGAGACTGATCAAAACAGTAGTGTCACCAAACTCCACTGCACACCTTCATTATTTCAGGGTGCAGTTGGAGGAAGGTAAGACATGCAAAACTGAATGATACAAACAACATACAGAAAATTAGAATACGATCAGTGATGGACAATAGCAGAATGCCTTATAAACAAACTGTCCCATATGTAATTTTCTGAGTTCTGCTTTGACTTTGCTCTGTGCTCATGTGATAAACCAAGAGACAGAGAGCTTAAAAGCACAAAGAAATAAATGAATAAAAACAGATTGCCTCAGCCAGCTCTATTCCCAGGTAAATTATTTGTGAAACCAATTATTGTACGCATAACACTGACACATATCCAGTGACAACGGCAATGAATGGGATGCCTGTAGCACTGTGATACACGAGATAGAGGAAATCTGGAGGAACATCACATAAAAACTCATTTTAAGCTAATTGAACATTTTGGTTGTATAATGGTACACTGCAGAAATTGTTATCTTATTTGGGTTACTTCAGTGCATTGACATCTAATATTGCCAGTCCTACTGTAGAAGGATTGAAATTCTCATTAAAAAAGAAAAAGCAACTGTTGAATTTGATTTAATTTGCTAATAAAACAGAGAGCTGGATGTTTCTGTTAAATTTGTCTTTTACAACATCTTCTCCAGTAGAGGTCAAATAAGTAAACACAGGGTCGTGCAGCAATAAAATAGTCATAATATATACACTGATTATTTCTAGATGTGTAAAAATAACCTAAAAAGAAAATCCTTAGAATGTGGGAAGAAAAGCAGAAAACTCATGCAGACATGGTGGGAAATGTCCAAACTACACACACACTATTCAAGGAACATTTACAGTAATTATTCAATTTCTATTATTATTCTTATACTTTAAGGCTTACTAGTGTGAGTACAAATTATAATCTCATTTAAAACACATTGCATTTCTGGTGGAAGTTGTTCATGAAACTGGTTAGATTAGAAAAGAATTTCAGACATGGAGAAGATCCATTTTTAAATAAAACAATGCTCAAAAATGAAAATAATGAACAAAATAAAATGATGAACTAAAGTACTTAATCTGTCCAACCGGCCTTCTATTGATCTATTTATTATTGGGCACTCTCTATCTATCTATCTATCTATCTATCTATCTATCTATCTATCTATCTATCTATCTATCTATCTATCTATCTATTATATAGTACCTTTCTTATCTATCTATTATATAGTACCTTTCTTATCTATCTATCTGTTATATAGTGCCTTTCACATCTATCTATCTATCTATCTATCTATCTATCTATCTATCCTTTCTGTCTGTGGAATCTCTGTTAGTCGATTACTCTGGTCTGGGGTGGGCGTGGTTGTTAGTTGCGTGGAGGGTCTCTGTGAGTATTTCCTCGTTTTCTTTTTCTATCTTTTTTCCTATCAGTTTAGTGTACTGTATAAAGATTTTTTTACTGATTTACCATTTATTTATAAGTCTATTGTTTGTGGTTGTTGTAATAGTTGGCCACATCCCGAGCAAAGCCTTCAGGGCTTAACCCGTGAAATTTTGAACATCTGTCCAGAAAAAACGGAATTAAGGTGGTTGTGGACCCGATGGTCTCTGTTGAGTTGTGTGTTGTTGTTGTAGCGAAAAGAGTAGGCTGTAAGAATGTGAAGTCGGCCTCTCGCATGAACAAAATGGTTGTGGTCTTTTGAACGATGAAGCTCTGGTGCATACTCTGGTGCAGGAGGGCCTGGTGATAAACGGCTCGCTAGTCCTGGTGCTGCCTTTATAGACTCCTGCTAAACGAGTTATAATTTCAAATGTTCCACCTTTTTTGAAAAATGAGGTTTTCTTAAGTGAACTTCATAGGTATAGTGAAGTCCTGACAGACTTTGTAATGATACCGCTTGGCTGCTGTTCTCCGGATTTAAAGCATGTCGTGTCTTTCAGGAGACAGGTGTACATGATACTAAATAACTTGCGTGAGGAGCTTGATGTGGCCTTGAAATTTAAAGTAGAGGGTTACGAGTATATAGTATTTATCACTACAGAACTAATGAAATGCTTTAAGTGTGGTCAGACAAGGCACAAAGCGAATCAGTGTAAGCGAGGTGAGATGACAGACAGCTCAGATATGCCGGGACCATCTGGTGAGCACAGAGAGCTCCATAATTGAATGTCAGACAATGAAGAGAATGATTATTTGCTTAGTGACTCAGAAATGGAAGATCTGAGTTATGATTCTGATGAGGCAGAAGGAGATCAGGGTGAAATAACAGTAGTACAAAGTATCACGGTAGGCCCGGGACATGAAGCAGGGGAGTCAGAAATGTCCAGTGGAGACTCTACGATGGAAATAAACCAGAGGTCTGAAATGGTAACGGGAGCAGTGGCAAATGCCAGGCAGATGTGTGAAATTAAAGGCAGAAAGAAGGCTGAAGTCGGCCATGAAGAGGAGGAGAAGGTGTCTAAAGTGGCACCAGGGGCTGAATGTTATAAAGATGACTCTGCTGCGCATCTCCAAAAGACACCCACCGAGAGTGCTGCCGCTCCAGAGACGAACCCAGGAGCCACGCCTTCTCAAGGGGGACAGACTGGTATTCTGGGATTGAACTGCTGAGGACTACTGGGGTAAAGTCATTTTCTCTGATGAAACCCCTTTCCGATTGTTTGGGGCATCCAGAAAAAGGAAAAGGTGAGCGGTGCTACCATCAGTCCTGTGTCATGCCAACAATAAAGCATCCTGAGACCACTCATGTCACGTGGAGCTGCTTCGCAGTCAAAGGAGTGAAGGGCTCACTCAAAATTTTGCTTAAGAACACAGCCATGAATAAAGTATGGGACCAAAATATCCTCCAAGAGCAACTTCTCCCAACCATCCAAAAACAGTTTGGTGACAAACAATGAACAATCCAGCATGATGGAGCACCGGGCCATAAGGCAAAAGTGAGAACTGAGTGAACAAAACTTCAAAATTTGAGGTCCATGGCCAGGAAACTCCCCAGACCTTAATCCCATTGAGTACTTGTGGTCAAGGTGGGTGGGCAAACAAAAACCCACCAATTCTGACAAAATCCAAGCATTGATGATGCAAGAATGGACTGCCATCAGTCAGAATTTGGCCAGGAATTTGATGGACAGACAGCATGGCAGGGTGAATTGTAGAGGTCTTGTAAAAGAAAGAAGGGCCAACACTTCAAATATTGACTCTTTGCATAAACTTAATGGAATTGTCAATAAAAGCCTTTGAAACTTATGGAATGCTTGTAATTCTACTTCAGTATACCACAGAAACATCTGACAAAAAGTCCTGAAAACACTGAAGTAGCAAACTTTGTGAAAACCAATACTGAGGTCATTCTCAGAACTTTTGGCCACGACTGTAGAGTACAGTGGATTCACAAAGTCTTCATACCACTTCACTTTTGACATATTTTATTATGTTGCAACCTTGTGCTAAAATCATTAAAATGTATTTATTTTCTCCACATCAGGCATCACTCAATATTCCAGAAAAATAAACTAAAAACAGAATTTTAGGAATTTTTGCAAATGTATTAAAAATAATACATTTAAATCTCCCAATGACATACATATTCAGACCCTTTGCTGTGACACTTGGCTCAGGTGCATCCGATTCTACTGGTCATTGTTTAGATGTTTCCACACCTTGCTTGGAGTCCATCTGTGGTCAGTTGAATTGATTGGACAGGATTATTAAAGGTGCACACCTGTCTGTAAAAGGTTCCAAAGTGGAATGTGCCTATCAGAGCAAATACCAAGCCCTGAGGTCAAAGGCAGATCTTTAGAGGCAGGATTGTGTCAAAGTACAGTTCTGAAGAAGGCTACAAAAATTACTGCAGCATTGAAGGTTTCCACAAGCACACTGGTCTCCATAATTCTGAAATGGAAGACGTTTGGAAGAACCACGTTTCTTCCTAGAGCTGCCCACCCAGCCAAAGTGAGCAATTGTAGAAGGAAGGCCTCAGTAAGAGAGGTGACCAAGAACCCAGTGGTCATTCTGACTGAGCTCCAGAAAATATGTGTGGAGAAGGGAAAAATTTACACAAGAACAACCATCATTGGAGCTTTTCTTTATGGCAGAGTGGCCAGATAGAAGGCTCTCCTCAGTAAAGGACACATGGAGTAGGCAAAAGGGGACCCAAAGGTCTCACAAGATTCCCTGGTCTGATGAAACCATGACTAGCATCATGTCTGGAGCAAACCAAGCACCCCTCATCGTCTGTACAATACCACTCCAATGTTAAGGCATGATGATGGTGGTGGTGGCATCAGACTGTGAGGTTGTTTTTTAATGGCAGGACAAGACTAGTCACGGTTGAGAAACACCTGAAAAAAGCAAAGCACAGAGATATCCTTAATAACAAAAACATCTACAGAGCCCTATGGACCTCAAACTGGGCCAAAATGTCCCCTTCTGATAGGAAGGAGCAAACACAACACAGGAAAGACTTAGGGACAACTCTGGGAGTCGGTTTGAATTAAAATCAGAAATCTCTGGAGAGACCTGAAAATAGCTGTCCACTGATGGTCTCCATCCAGCCTGGCAGGGCATGAGAGGCTTGTGGTAAAGTAAGGTCTGTGGCTGATTGGCATCTTTTAAATAAATAAGCACTTAATTTGCATCTTTTTGTGTAGGGGCAGTTCCTGTGCGCGATATGGGAGCAGATGGCCCTGCACTTACTGCACAGATGCAAAATCGCCCGCGACCCTAACTGGTTCTGGGAGCTGCTGATTGCCACAGCTGTGCCACGTCCCCAATTAAAATGGGAAGTGTGAGGAGGGGAAAATGAAAAACAAGAAGAGAAGAGAATCAAAAGAAAAAAAACAAAGGTTAATGGAAGAAGGAGAGAGACGAATGGGCATGTGAGAGAGTAGGCAGGCAGCTGGGAAGACAGCCCCTAGAGTGGAGTGTGTGGCCGACACTCAGAGGCAATTGAATGAGGTCACTCTGGCTGAGCAATAACCAGGAGCGGGAGTGACCAGGAGTTCAAATGGCTTGCTGCAGAAGAAAGCGGGGGTCAAGGAGACTTGGGAGGAGAGCGCCAACGTGAGCGCCATGGACAGGGGGACCCAAGCCTAGGTCCGGAGAGGTAGCCATGGGACGGCAGGGTCCCGGACTTGCAGAACGTCAGCTGCATCTGTCTGTTGGGCGACTCCTCTGCTGCAAGGCCTGTATGGGATAAGCAGGTGAGCCGCCAGAGAGAAAGAAGAATGTACCGGGCCTTTCAGAAAGGCTAGTTTCCTCATTTTAATGGACTTATTCATTTTGATTTTAACCTCCACAGAGTCATCTTCTTCTTATGGATTATTCATTTATGGAACATCTTGGAGCACTGCACTTTTTGGACACTTGTTTGTGTTTTGCACCTTCACCTTGCTTTGTGTGGTGCCCTCCTTTGCTCAGCTCACCCTGGTCATGACTGTCAACGATGTCGAGTTCAAGAGGCTCCTGGTGGCACCCAGTAGTGCAGGGCCGACCCGCATCGTCACAAGGATTTGCAGAAACGAATAGCCAGAAATCTCCAAATCCTGTTGTGCAAAGCTGGTCACATCAGACGCAAAAAGAATGCAGGCTATAATCACTGGTAAAGGGCTTTCAGCCATTTTCTGAGTAAAGGGTCTGTGTCAATGGGAAGAAGTGAGATATGGTGTCCTGCAGGGCTCAGTACTGGGACCTTTACTGTTTTCACTTTACATGCTTCCACTGGGATCTATCATTAGGAAACAAAATTTTCATTTTCACTCGTATGCAGATGACACCCAGTTATACCTTTCACTTAAATTAAATGAAGTTACTCCGATGTTGTCTTTAATTAGTTGTGTTAGTGAATTAAAGGAGTGGATGAATGAGAACTACTTATCTTTAAACACAGATAAAACAGAGATGTTAATTGTTGGAGGGAATGACGCTGATCACAACAATATTCTGTCATCATTTAACTCAGTTGGAATCCCCATTAATTTTACTGAATCAGCCCACAATCTAGGAGTTATCTTTGACTCTAGCATGTCATTTGAAGCGCATAATGCAAAGTTGTCCAAATCATGCTTCTTCCATCTTAAAAATGTTGGGAAATTAAGGCGTTTTATAAATAAGCAGGATTCATGCATTTATTTCTAGTAGGATTGACTACTGCAGTACGGTGTTCACTGGATGTTCAAACTGTTCTTTCATAATGTAAAGCACTTTGAGCTACATTATTTGTATGAAAATGTGCTATATAAATAAATGTTGTTGTTGTTGTTTATACAGCCTCCAGTTAATCCAAAATGCTTCTGCAAGAATTATTACAAGAACAAGAAAATATGAACACATAACTCCAGTTCTTAAATCTTTACACTGGCTTCTGGTTAAGTTTAGGTCGGATTTCAAAATCCTCCTTTTAACATATAAAGAATTAAATGGCCAAGGTCCGGCTTATCATGACTTACAAACCAGAGCGCACATTAAGATCTCAAGATGCTGGTCTGCTTATGATTCCAAGAATTAATAAAATAACAGTGGGAGGTCGAACTTTTAATTACAAGGCCCCTAAGCTGTGGACTGGTCTGCCTGCTACTATAAGAGATGCCCCTTCAGTCTCAGCTTTTAACTGCCAGCTGAAGACTCACTACTTCAGTTTAGTATACCCTGACTAGAGCTTCTAAATTAACTGTACAAACTGCATCTCTGTTGTTGGTCATCAGATAGATAGATAGATAGATAGATAGATAGATAGATAGATAGATAGATAGATAGATAGATAGATAGATACTTTATTAATCCCAAGTGGAAATTCACATACTCCAGCAGCAGCATACTGATAAAGAACAATATTAAATTAAAGAGTGATAACAATGCAGGTATAACAGACAATAATTTTGTATAATGTTAACGTTTACACCCCCCGGGTGGAACTGAAGAGTCGCATAGTGTGGAGTCTCCTCAGTCTGTCAGTGGAGCAGGACGGTGACAGCAGTCAGTCGCTGAAGCTGCTCTTCTGTCTGGAGATGATCCTGTTCAGTGGATGCAGTGGATTCTCCATGATTGACAGGAGTCTGCTCAGCGCCCGTCGCTCTGCCACGGATGTCAAACTGTCCAGCTCCATGCCTACAATACAGCCTGCCTTTCTCACCAGTTTGTCCAGGCGTGAGGTGTCCCTCTTCTTTATGCTACCTCCCCAGCACACCATCGTGTAGAAGAGGGCGCTCGCCACAACCATCTGATAGAACATCTGCAGCATCTTATTGCAGATGTTGAAGGACGCCAGCCTTCTAAGGAAGTATAGTCGGCTCTGTCCTCTCTTACACAGAGCATCAGTATTGGCAGTCCAGTCCAGTTTATCATCCAGCTGCACTCCCAGGTATTTATAGGTCTGTACCCTCTGCACAGTCACCTCTGATGATCATGGGGTCCATGAGGGGCCTGGGTCTCCTAAAATCCACCACCAGCTCCTTGGTTTTGCTGGTGTTCAGGTGGAAGTGATTTGAGTCGCGCCATTTAACAAAGTCCTTGATTAGATTCCTATAGTCCTCCTCCTGCCTACTCCTGAGGCAGCCCACAATTAGCACTAAAACATAAGTAATATCCATCCATTTTCCAACCCGCTGAATCTGAACACAGGGTCACGGGGGTCCGCTGGAGCCGATCCCAGCCAACACAGGGCACAAGGCAGGAACCAATCCTGGGCTAGGGTGCCAACTCACCGCAGGACACACACAAACACACACCATAAGTAATATGATCGTTATAATTTGTTACTAACCCTGGCCTATTCTGTTTCTCTTCTTGGTACTCACGTGGCACTTGGTGCCACGGCCCACCTGCCAAGTTGTTTTGCCTGCCTAAGGTAAAGTCATCCCTGTAAGGTAAAGGGTGCACACTGTCCGGGGTCATCAACCCCAGAATTAGAAGTGTCTAACTGTTATCATGTCCTTGCGGAGCTAGACGGTAACTCTGATAATTCTGAGGTGGTAGGCAGGGTTGAGGAGCCCCAACGGGCCACCTCAAAACCAGTTCCCAAAAAGAGAGAGGTAGTGATAGTTGGGGACTCAATCATTAGGGGGATTGAAGCGCAGGTGTGCTCCAGAGAGAGAGTCTCGCACGTGTGTTGCCTTCCGGAAGCACAGGTGGGAGACCTCCCTGGAAGGGCGGGTAGGCTCTTGGCCAGAGCGGGGGTGGATCCAGTTGTCATTGTCCACGTTGGAACAAATGACATACGTAAGGGTAGTCTGTCAGTTCTGCGATCCAAATTCAAAGAGTTAGGTACCAAGCTGAGGAGCAGAACTGATAAGGTAGTCTTCTCCGAAGTTCTGCCTGTGCCATGTGCCAGTCCAGGTAAGATTGAGGAGATTAGAAGGCTTAACACGTGGCTCAAATCTTGGTGCAGGGTAGAAGGGTATAGGTTTATGGGGCATTGGGACTCCTTTTGGAACAGATGGGACCTGTTCCGCCGTGACGGGTTACATCTGAACCGGAGGGGCACCAATGTATTGGGGAGGCGTATGTGTAGGCTAGTCAGGATTGTTTAAACTAGGGAATGGGGGGCAGGGAGTTTAGGACAGGCCAGATTTAGATCTATACATGGAAGAACAAACAATGGTACAGAAATAAAATGTAAATTCTAAGCAAACACGTAAATAGAAGGATTAACACATTAAAAATAGCTAGAAATAACAAAAATAAGGTAAGTGAGTTGGAGTTGTATGTAGCAGAGCATAATTATGATATTATAGCAATAATGGAAACCTGGCTAAATAACAAAGATGGGGATGAGTGTAACATAGAGGGATACACATTTTTTAGGAAGGATAGACAGAACAGAAAAGGAGGTGGGGTTGCTGTTTATGCCAAACAGGAATTAAATGTAAGTCATCTTCAGTTGGATGATGAGCCCCATCTTAGTGAGGACATGTGGCTTCGCCTGGAAAATATTAGGGAAAAGGTCTCATTTTAGGAGTGTGTTATAGACCACCCAATTCAGACAGTAATTTCAACACACATCTTTTAGTAATATCAAAAGGCAAGTTTACAGGGGGATATTATAGTCATGGGGGACTTTAATTATCCAAATATTAACTGGGATAACCTTACAGATGGAGGAGCACAAGAGCAGGAGTTTTAGAAGTAATCAGCGACTGTTTTTAACAC
The DNA here is from genome assembly GCF_016835505.1 of Polypterus senegalus. Lineage (NCBI taxonomy): Eukaryota > Metazoa > Chordata > Cladistia > Polypteriformes > Polypteridae > Polypterus > Polypterus senegalus. The sequence goes on along the minus strand of NC_053155.1, from coordinate 26,590,167 downwards.
AGCATGTTAAAGCACCAACAAGGGGTGAAGCCTATCTGGATTTAGTATTCTGTAATAATCAGGATAGAATTGAGGGTGTAGAGGTGATTGAACCACTAGGGTCAAGTGACCATAATGTAATACAATTCTCAGTATTTTGTAAGAGTACAGATGCAAAGACTAAAATTGTTAAGTTGAACTTTAGTAGGGCTAATTTTGAGCAGATGCGACAAAGTCTAAGTAGGATAGACTGGGATAAGCTTTTAAATGTGGAGACAGTCGAGGAGCAGTGGAACAGGTTTAAAATGTTTTACATGTAATGCAGGACAGATACATACCTAAATTTGGAAGTAATAGGAAACTAAAAAACTCCACGATGGATTAATAAAGATTTAAAAAGAAGTTGCAAAGGAAAAACTGCTGTATAAGGCATATAAGACTAATGACTGCAAAGAGAACGTAGCGTATGAGAAATGAGGGCAACCATTAAGAAGGATATCAGAGAGGCTAAAAGACAGTTGGAGAGGAATATAGCAGATAAGGTGAAAAAGACCCCAAGAGATTCTTTCAGTATTTTAGTAGTAAAAGAACAGTTAAGGAGGAGGTCAAGTTCATCAGGAATAGTAAAGGGAATTAAAAGATACAGACAATGAAATAGCAGATGCCCTAAACTTACATTTTTCTGAGGTGTTTACAAGTGAGCAAGTGGATAACCTGCCAGAGGTAAACAACTACTAAGGAGGTACTGAGGGATTTGGAAATTGTAGAGGGAGAAGTGCTGCTCAGATTAAATAAGATGAAATCAAACAAATCACCAGGCCCAGATAATATTTATCCTCGTGTTCTTAAGGAGGCTAGTGAGTACATATATAAACCCTTGACACATTTTTAGGAAGTCACTGTGCACTGGAGAGATTCCAAAGGACTGGAAAATGGCAAATATCATCCCATTATATAAAAAGGGTGACAGGGCAGATCCAAGCAACTATAGGCCAGTAAGCTTAACAAGCATCACAGGAAAATTAATGGAAGGAATTATTAAGGATAAGATTGAGCAACACATGGCAAGGACAGGAGTTATTCTGAACAGTCAGCATGGGTTCAGAAGAGGGAGGTCGTGTTTTACTAACATGTTGGAATTCTATGAGGAGGCAACAAAAGGATACGATCAAAGTGGAGCTTATGATATTATTTATCTGGACTTTCAGAAAGCATTTGATAAGGTGCCACATGAGAGGTTGGGCATCAAGTTAAAAGAAGTGGGAGTTCAGGGTGATGTTTTTAGATGGGTGCAGAATTGGCTCAGACACAGGAAGCAGAGGGTGATGGTGCGAGGAACCTCATCAGAACTGGCCGATGTTAAGAGTGGTGTTCCACAGGGGTCAGTGCTAGGCCGCTGCTATTTTTAATATATATAAATGATTTAGATAGGAATATAAGTAACAAGCTGGTTAAGTTTGCAGATGATACCAAGATAGGTGGATTAGCAGATAATTTGGAATCCGTTATATCATTACAGAAGGACTTGGATAGCATACAGGCTTGGGCAGATTTGTGGCAGATGAAATTTAATGTCAGTAAATGTAAAGTATTACACATAGGAAGTAAAAATATTAGGTTTGAATACACAATGGGCAGTCGGAAAATCGAGAGTACACCTTATGAGAAGGATTTAGGAGTCATAGTGGACTCTAAGCTATCGACTTCCCGACAGAGTTCAGAAGCCATTAAGAAGGCTAACAGAATGTTAGGTTATATAGCACGATAATGCACTGGTGAGGCCTCATCTTGAGTACTGTGTGCAGTTTTGGTCTCCAGGCTACCTAAAGGACATAGCAGCTCTAGAAAAGGTCCAGAGAAGAGCGACTAGGCTGATTCCAGGTCTACATGGGGTTGAGTTATGAGGAAAGGTTAAAAGAGCTGAGCCTTTACAGTTTAAACAAAAGAAGATTAAGAGGTGACTATGATTGAAGTGTTTAAAATTCTGAAGGGAATTAGTACAGTGGATCGAGACTTGTATTTTAAAATGAGTTCATCAAGAACACGAGGACACAGTTGGAAACTTGTTAAGGGTAAATTTCACACAAACATTAGGAAGTTTTTCTTTACACAAAGAACGATAGACACTTGGAATAAGCTACCAAGTAGTGTGGTAGACAGTAAGACGTTAGGGACTTTCAAAACTCGACTAGATGTTATTTTAGAAGAAATAAGTGGATAGGACTGGCAAGCTTTGTTGGGCTGAATGGCCTGTTCTTGTCTAGATTGTTCTAATGTTCTAATGTTCTGATGGAGGATCACAGTAATCATGAGGTAGAGGGGTCCTTTCGTTAGATTGGCTGGCCCAGCACTGATTAAACTGTGGAATGGCCAAATGGGGGAGGCAGCTTGATGGCTGAGGTCTTCAGGACTCTAAACAAATCCAAATCCTATTATGGGATATCATCTACTGTTAAATTTTACTCCATACTTTTTCATTGTTTATGCTGTATTGAGGATTTTTTCTGTTCCATGTATTGTATTGTATTGACTCCCTTCTTTTTGACACCCATTGCACGCCCAACCTACCTGGAAAGGGGACTCTCTCTGAACTGCTTTTCCCAAGGTTTCTTCCAATTTTCTTCCTACAAGGGTTTTTCATGTCTACTTAGAGAGTCAAGGCTGGGGGGCTGTCAAGAGGCCGGGCCTGTTAAAGCCCATTGCGGCACTTCTTGTGTGATTTTGGGCTACACAAAAATAAATTGTAATAGCCAACCGGTGGCGTAGCATACGCCGCATAATTACGTACTGATGGGTGAACATTTCCTGAAAGACACAGTTGTCCAAACGGGGTGGGTTTGAGAATATGACTGTAAGTGAATGAAAAGACGGAACTTTGGAGAGAGCAACATACAATTGTCCATGACTGAAAACTGGAGGACCGCCACCGCGTCCCCACCTGCCAGAGCAAGGCACGGGGCTGGATGGCATCCCTCTAAGAAGTTGGACGGCGACCGCTCGGGGGTCGCGCAACTATTTAGCAGGAGGGAGTCTCGCTCGTTATCAGAATTAACCAGACAAATCGCTCCACCAACTAAGAATGGCCATGCACTACCATCCACAGAATCAAGATAAAGCTATCTGTCAATCCTGTCCGTGTCCAGGCCAGGTGAGGTTTCCCTTGTTGAGTCAAATTAAGCCGCAGGCTCCACTCCTGGTGGAGCCCTTCCATCAATTCCTTTAGATTTCAGCTTTGCAACCATACTCCCCCCCGGAACCCAAAGACTTTGGTTTCCCAGTTGGCTGTCCATTGGGTCATGGGAATAACGCCGCCGGATCGCCAGTCGGCATCGTTTAAAGTCAGAACTACGACGGTATCTGATCATCTTCGAACCTCCGACTTTCGTTCTTGATTAATGGAAATATTCTTGGCAAATAATTTCGCTCCCGCTTGAATTTTTGTTGGGCGGGGCCCTGTCGTGCGTATCCCATGGTCTGTCTTGCGTGCCCTGTTCGGCTGCTTAGTGAATTATATATTCTTGATTAATGAAAACATTCTTGGCAAATGCTTTCGCTTTCGCTCAAATTGTTGGTGGGCGGGGCTCTGTTGTGTGTATCCTATGGTCGGCCGCTTAGTGAATTGTTGGAGGGCGGGGCTCTTTCTTGGGTGCATCTTGCTTGCCATGGACTTAGTGAATTATATATATAGATTGTATTATATTGTATTGTATTGTATATGTTTTTTTATTTTTATTTTTAATAAATTTGCAAAATTTTTCTAAATTCCAGGATCACTATTATTCTGCAGTTTTGAGTGTTGCCTGATGTGGAGGAAAATAAATTTAAATGGTTTTAGCACAAGGATCCACATAGCCGGATCTAAAGTCACAGCATACAGCCCTGACCTACCTTGGTGAACTCAGAAAATGGCTGTGAAACCAACAGAGAGAGAAAAGAGAGAAGGACTCCATGCACAATGGCATTCCTGGCCTGCTCATAATGTAAAGAAAGACCTTAAAACCTTAAATCTGGAGCCTGCTGGAATATCAGACATGCCAGTGCGTTTAGAGTGTGTTCTTACATCAGCTGGCGCTGGCCTCTCTGTTACAGCAGCAGAATGATCACCACGTGAATGAGCCTTTCACTTAAAATATGTTTCTTTATTTTTGAAACAAACAGCAAAATCCCTACAGACATACAGTCATCCACTACATTCTGCCTCAATAGAAGAGCCAAAAAAAGTGTAAGAAAAATTCCAAACGAACCAACAGATTTTCTTTAGGGTGACCTTGAATGCTCAGAAACATTTTGATGACGATGTAGCTGCCAGCAACTGCTGCCAGCAATGGAAAAAAAAAAAAGAATGAGCCTAAAAATTAATTGATGGTGGGAAACCTTCCATCCCACACAAGCCAACTTTGATCATGAAATAAGTCTTTGCACAACCAGAAGATTGATGTCAACGCAACATGGCAGTGGGCCGGTGTTTTAATAATATGCATCTGCTTTAGAGGCCGTGATTAGGGAGCACACAAAGACATAAGGGCTTCACGGAAATGAATACTGAAAGGCTGCTCATTTAAACATTACCTTGCAATTATCCTCCTTAATAAGTGGATACGTGTTTGTGCATCTGGATATTATGCCTCAAGTCATTTCAACAGATGGCACACCACAAATATTTGCAGTATTAAAATGCATCGTATTTTCCATTCCAACAGATGGCGCAGCACAAACATACTGAAACAAATTGCTCTGAGTAGTGCTGCATGTGAGGTTAGGTCCTGCCTTCTGTCCAATAAGCTCCTTTCCTCCAACATGGATCTGGACGAAGCAGGCACATAAAATGGGCTAATGGAAGGCTCTGATATTTTTCTTCATTTCCAAAATATACAGTAATATATTTGTAACACACAGGTTGAAAAAGGATTTAAATCTAAGTAATCTATGTAGACCTCAGCGTTACCATTTACAGTGCACCATCTGTTGGAATGTACTTTGTAATGCATGTAGTAAAAAAATACATTGCACTTGTCATCCCAACAGATGGCACATCAACGAACAATTGTAGTAATAAAATGCGTTACTACAAATGTTTGTGATGCACCATCTGTTGGGATGACAAGTGCAATGTATTTTTTACTACATGCAAAGCTTTTATGAATCCCATACCAATTAACATGTGATAGAGTCTTATTCATTGCACTTATCATTCCAACAAATGGCGCATCACAACCATTTGTACAAATAAAAGGCAAAGTGCAAGGTGCAATGCTTTATTTTCAAAAATAAGGGCACAGTTAGTGCATTGCCTCTTCATAATTACATAATCTAGTATAAAACAAGTGAAAATCATGGAGGGTAAAATGTCAAATAAATAACACAAGCCCCAATGTCTCTTTGGCTTATCTCCTTGGCTTATTTTACCAGAAACCTTGCAGTTAAAGGAGACACCCATCCAAAGGTCCAGTCATCCTTTTTATCCGGGTACGAATTTCCACCGCCAGTTCCTCAGCATCTTTGGGACACCACCCTCTCAACCCCACTCACGCCTCCCTCTGGCAGTCCTTCAGCACCCACAATGGAGACTCTGCACACTACTCCCCTGCATAGCACTCCATCAGCTCCACACCTTCCTCTTCTGGGGTATATTTCCTACCACCTGCCTCTTTTCTTCTGGATCCTGCCTTCTTCCTTCTCCCTTAACCCCTGCTTCTTCCCTTTCCGTTTCTTGGGTGCAGGCACTCCCCTTAACAAGACATGTTGCTTCAATGGGGAACAGCTGAGTCGATGATAGACAATCAACTCGAGGTCTACATTGTACTCCACATGACTGTGCAGTGGAGTGTCACACCCACATATGTCTGTTAACTTCAGTGTTAGGGGCGGGGCCACCATGAAAATCCATTGAAGGACCGCCCCCAGCCTATGTCTCAAGGCAGACAGTCAGGCATTCCAAACTGGCATTGAGACTTGTGAGTACCTTTTCTTGATTATTGTGGCTCTGTTTTTGGTTTAGATTTTGGACAGACATTGTTAGCTTTGGAAAAACCAATATATGACAACTTTATGGGCTCTTTATCTCCCTGTTTTTTCATTTGTTAAATCCTTAACATTTAAATATCATTGTTTTCATGTTTTTGGTCCTGAAGACCAGGGGTTTATGGTAATCCTCTCTGCTACAGAGAAAGTGTGTCATATTTTTAAACTTTAGAATCCTGAACCCCATTTTGGGCCTGCGCAGGCCAATGCCTGCCTTTTGAGCATGGAGTATGGCTTCCTGGGGTAAGTTTTCCTGTGGGTTTCCAGATGAGGAATGTACCGATGTGGTTTAGAGTATTTCTAGGCCTGCACCATTTTTTTGCTCTGTTTTCTGCAGCTATTTTATAAGAATGAGATCGCTATACAAAAACAAAAAATGAAAATTCAATTGGACACTCTACATTTGATAACCTGATTTAATAGATTACAGTACTGACAGCAACAGGAAAGAGAAGTAAATCAAAGAGAGCTTCAATATAATAAGTACAAAAATGGTATTTTTTTTTTAAATCAAGAGAAGACTACCTTGGTTCCAAATGTATAACAGTCCATCCCTAAACAAACACATCCAAGGTAGGCCATTTTTTTTATTGAGCTGGAAAAAAATTCAGCCGAGGCAAACAGAGGTACAGTATTTACAGACAATGTTATGTTCTTCATCGATTTGCTCTTTACTGTGGTTAAATGCCAGATGAAAAAGAAACTCCTAAGAGTATTAGTTGGCAATGCACTTTTTTTGGAGTCTCTTTTTTACTGAGACTAGGAAAGTAAGAGAAAAGAAAAGATTATTGAACGTCAATCAATCATCCTTTCATATTGCTGCTTGCGCAGCACACAATGTGAAAGGACGTGATATCTGGAAACTTCATATACTTCCAAATATTGTGTGAGGGCAACAATGTGGAAATACAGCGGCTTAAGAAAATATTCAGACCCCTAGACTTTTTGCACCCTTTTATGGTGCTGAAGATCTGATTTTAAATGGATACATTTGCCAGATTTGAATAACCCATAATGATGGTAAAAATATGTTTTCAGAAAGGTTTGCAAATTTATTAAAATCAAAAACAGAAATCTTTCATCCCTATTCAGTATTAGGGGGTGGGGCCACCATGCCAATCACCTGAAGGACCGCCTACAACCTGGCAGAGAGTCGGGCATTCCAAACCGGTACTGGGAGTTGAGAAGTTTGGAAAATTTTGAGTACTTTTGTCAGTTTTCTGTTTCTTGATTATTGCTGGGGGTGGCACGGTGGCACAGTAGGTAGAGTTGCTGCCTTGCAGTTAGGAGACCTGGGTTCGCTTACCAGGTCCTCCATGCGTGCATGTTCTCCCCGTGTCTGCGTGGGTTTCCTCCGGGTGCTCCAGTTTCCTCCCACAGTCCAAAGACAGTTTAGGTGATTTTAAATTGTCCCTAGAGTGTGCTGTGTGTGTGTGTGTGTGTGTGTGTGTGCCCTGCGGTGGGCTGGCACCCTGCCTGGGGTTTGTTTCCTGCCTTGTGCCCTGTATTGGCTGGGACTGGCTCCAGCAGACCCCCGTGACCCTGTAGTTAGGATACAGCTGGTTGGATAATGGATGGATGATTATTGCAGCCCTATTTATTATTTTGATTTTATACCAACAATCTTAGCTTTTGAAAACCATTATATGACAACTTTTTGGGCTCTTTATCTCCCCGTTTTGTAAATATTTTTTTTTTTATTTGTTAAATCCTTAATATTCGAGTATCATGCTTTTTATATCTTTTTTGTCCTGAAGACCAGGGGTTTAAGGTAATCCTCTCAGCACAGAGAAAGTTTGTGATATTTTTGAATTTTAGAAGTCTGAACCCCATTTTGGGCCTGTGCAGGACAAAGCCTGCCTTTTGAGCTTGGAGTGTGGCTGCCTGGGTTGGTTCCCAGATGAGGAGGGTACCGATATGGTTTAGAGTATTTTAGGCCATTTCATTTCAAAAAGATAGATTTGCCATTTTTGAATTACCCATAATGAAGAGGAGGAGGAGGAGGTTGGGAACATGTGCTGATAGCACATTGCCGCACCCACCACACAACAAACCACCTGGATTGGGATCTGAGTGCAACGGGTGACACCTCCTGGAACAGTGTGAGGTTTTTTACAGCAGTTAAAGTGCCAGTCATGCCACCAACCCACATGGTTTCCCTGTAAGATAAAGTGAAGTTATGTTTTCAGAGGAGGAGGCTAGTTTTCAGGAAGGTTTGAAAATGTATTAAAATCAAAAAACTGAAATCTTTCATTCCTATAAGTATTCAGTTCCTGTGCTGCTGGCACTCCAAATTGTGCTCAGGTGCATCCTGTTTGCTTTAATTCTCCTTGAGATGTTTTCAGAACTTGATTGGAGTCCACGTGTGGCAGACTGAACTGATGGGGCACGGGATAGGAGGACACACTTCTGTGTATAGATAGTCCTACAATTCAAACTTCATATCGAGACAACAAACAAGCCATGAACTTCAAGCAACTCTCTGTGGACCTCTGCAATCAAACTGTGGTGAATTGTTCCTATTGTTTGCCATCAATTTTTTCTGACCTGGCATAAGTATCTATCTATCTATCTATCTCTTAATAGAATAGACACACATGATAGAACAGGTCCTTCTCTACATGTATTAGCAGGTATGATAACTTTTGACAAGAGGGATTTCTAGACTTTTCTTTAAAAGTATACATTTGTAGCCACTGCCAGGTGTTCAGTGTTCATTGTTTTTAAAAAATGTGATTTATTTATTTTTTTCTGGACACCAAGAAACAATCACACTAATATAAATTAAATCAAATTAAGAACATATTAAATAAATGAGGAATGAAGACCAAATATACAAAGAATACGATCGTTCAGTTATCCACTGGAATAAACCCTGATTAACATAATTAACAAATGCTGAACGCACACACAAACACAGTCTAAAGCACAAGTGTAGATGACAGTGATGAAAAATGCCTATGTGAACAGCCGTTTGGAAAGAGTGTGAATTAAAGGTCCAGGGGTGATCTGTAATGGATGGAGCGCCATGCCAAAGAGAAAATTCACGAACACACCAGGTGAAGGATGAAATACACAAATGCAGGCAAGAACTGTAACCCTTGAGAAAGATGATGATTGTAATTCAGGAAAATATATTGTGACAAGAGAGTCAATGTCTTGAACCCCAAAACACGAGGCTGAGTCTCAGTACTTTAGCAAAACCAGCTCTATTCAGCTTGAAACAGGAACAGCACGGTTATTTATTGTAGCAGGATCTGCCACTCTCCTCTGCACAGACACAGCAATCAGGCATGGGTGTGGCCAATTAATCCTATTCCCTGCATTTATAATGTTCCTTGCATCACCCATCGGCGACAGATGCTTATAGCGTGATCTTGATTGGCTCACAGTTGTTTCCGTGGCACTCTGCTGCTGCGCTGCAAACCAGCGGTTGCCTCGGTGATGGACAAGCAGTCCCCCACAGATGTGACAGTCACGCTTCAGCATGTCGTCCTGTTGGGGGTGGTCCCAAAAGAGTCCAGAAACCTCACAGTATATATCTATATTACAAGCTGTACCCCGTGGCTTCGCCCACATAGTAATGAAACAGGACAAACTTGACGAATCAATAGACGTTGCCACTGTATCTGATCGTGTTCAGCTTTGACGGGAAAGCGTTCCCCGCATGGGGAGAAAAGCACATGGCAGTGATATCTCTGGCAATCAGTCACTACCCTCTAAATCACATGGAGCTGTGATCTCTCTCTGAAAAATGTCAAACGTTACTCCTTAACAATCTCCAGATGATGTCTGTTGAGCAAACAGGCATCGCTAGCTAAGTGGAGGCAAGGTGCACTCCAACACGTGATGAGACATTGACTATCTCGAACAGAGGCTGGCGAGTGAATGAGGAAGGCCCCACCCCCTGCTCTCGGCCCACAGCCACGCTGTTGGATTTGCATAAATACATCGGTACCGCAAGCAAACTATGGTACTTATGAGAGAAGTTGCAAAATCAACCAGAAAGTTCAAGTAAATTATAGAAAAAAAAACAGATCTAAATCTGTTAAGTTGTTCTCGCATGAAAAGTGGGCAGACATAAAGCGGACAGACATACAGACAGAACGCGGTTGGAACATGAAATTTTTAAAAGCGTTTCTTAGTGAGCACCTATGGGCCAATGGTAACATACATTCCAAATTTCAAGTCCCAAGTCCTCATGGTTCGGGAGATTTCGTGATGACTGAGTCAGTGGTATTTGGCTTTTATATATACATATATACTAGTGGGCTTCGAGCCCGTCTCGCTTTGCTCGCCCACCCCCCAATCCATCCCCACCCGGGGGCATGCTTCACGCTCACCACTTCCTGTCTCTGCTGCTTGGGGCTGAACGCACACTAAGGAGATGCGGGCAGATAGATCAGTTGCTGCTACGGAGCTGTGTGTTCTGAATGCACTTCCTTGTTTCATTGTCTCGTGGGACGATAAAGTGTCCCAAAAGGGCTGCACCCAACTCCTGAGCGCGTATGGGCAGCATATTCGCCACACCTAGAAGTGCAGCTGGAACTCGGAGATCAACCACCTGGAGCACTTCAGGATGGACTATAAAAGGGTCCTGCAGCCATCACTTAAGAGTCGGGAGGAGAAGGACAAAGCTTAGAGGAAGATTGGTGGTGCTGAAGGAGAATGTTGTGGTGATTTACTTTGTGTCTTTTGGGACTGTGTTGTGCCTGTGGGGTTACAGAGAAGACATGCTCCACAGGTGAAGAAAAATATAAGTTTGTTTATTTTTATATGTGCCTCCAGTGTGAGTCTGTGTTGGGTCAGGCACCTATATAGCACCTTTGTTACACTGGTGTAGTCGGTAGGATACCTGGCCATCTGTAAGGCAGGAACCTGTACTTTAATTTGTGTGATGACTCGACATAGCAGTATGAGGCGGGCACACAAAGCAACACCGCGAGGTGCGCGCACCTTTGCGGCAGTACTGTCAAGCACGCACACGAGACCGGGAAGCCTTGGGAAATAAAGGAGGGTAATTGAGACACCGTTTCTAACCTGATGGGGAAGAGGAGATCCAAGAGGGCTCCTAACTCGTACGCCATCTTGAAGGAAGCCCAGATCGGCATGCTACGGAGAAAGGCCATCCGAAAGGCAGAAGCGGGAGATGGGATCCACAGATAGGTAGGCGCTGGTCCCAGAGATGATTTTCCCTGGGAGTGTTTTACTACTCTACCTTATGACTACCTCTTAGATGGTGAAGTACCAGACCTATGTTACTGGCCTAAGCACAACGCCAGGGTGAGCTCAAGTGAGAGCAATTTTGACTTGGGCCTGCTGCTCGCTGAGAAAGAGCAGCTGAAGGACAAGCGCCTGGAGTTTCCCCCTGATGACGTCATTCTGACGGAGCAGGGGGGTGGTGAGTGGTCAGGAAGGCTTCCACGAAACAGGTAAAAGGGGGGAGGGTGTGCGGCGGAGTCCCAATGCTAAAAAGATGCTATAAGTCCCACCGCCAGGATGGCGAACCTCCCTCCAAATCTCCAAGGACACCCGATGCATCAATGGCTCTTGGCCAGCGGAGGTAAACGAGTTATTAACCTACTGTCGGTTGTACGTGAGCTGGAGGATATGCTCCAGCACGTACGATCCTTCCTGCAGGTACTGGCTCTGCTAAGGCAGAGAATCGAGCGGCTGGAGAGCATGGCTGAGGCGCCCCTGAAGGAAAGGCAAGAGGGCTTGAGGAGACTTGACGCTGAACTCTCCAGCCGATGTGATGTGGTGGTACAGGTGAGTGTTTCCTGTACCGTAAATAACCAAGGAGAACTAAGCGAATTGCATCCTAATGTGACATCTGCGGGAATGCGAGAAGCTAGAGCTCCGACAGAAGGCGTATGGGTGGTGATCGATCACGCAGTGGGAGCGGATGTCAAACCGCCATGCCCCAATCACACCCAAGTCCAAAGGGGTGCAGAAAGCGCGGGGTCTCTTCTGTTCCCATAGAGAAACCCAGACTGTCACTGCACCCAAGAGTAAGAGGAGTACCCAGAAATGGAAAATTGGGACTTCTAATAGCACAGAGCGAAAGCCCTTCTGCTCAGATACATCAGAGGGTTTTGCTGCATGGAGGTGGAGAGAAACTCCCACCTTGGCTGGGTGCGAGGCGAAGCAGAGCTTCCTGTCCTGTTTTCATGCCCAAAGGCCACAGGAGAAAATTTGGGGCGACGCTGTTATAATTGTTGGAATCGGGGCTACATTTGGAGGTGCTGTCCGTATAAAATGACAGTAGACGTGGGGAGATGGCGTCAGGGCAGCACCTCCCCATACTTGTCTGCTTTTGTTACAGGGAAGAGCCGTGGACCCAAAAGCGTTGATAACCCCCAATCCCCCCCCCGTCCTGGAGAAAGTCAGCCCTCGCGGGACGGGCCGCTTTACCCCACATGGCTCGGCTAAGGAAGGGGCAGTGTAGCATGAGGCCGGGACACATGCCAGGCTCGGACACCTCCACGCTGAGAGGTCCAGAGGAGCAAGCGTGGTCAGTACGCTACCTCCCCTGGGTTGCAGCGGTGCCTCGGACTCCCACAGGGCTTCATGGGAGTTGGAGTTTGATGGGACCCAAACATGAAAATCACCAACAAACTGTGACGCAAGAAGAGATTTATTAACATAATGAGAGCAGAGCCATACATGGATAAATTAAAATGGCCATATAATAATGACAATCAATGTTTATGGTTCCATTCAAGCATATTTCTGACATGACTCTTATTAAAAGAGAAAAATAAATACCTCCTCTTAATAAAAGGCCAAGTGCCTGTGTGTGTGTCTGTGTACCTGTTGCTGTGTCTTTCTTATGTGCAATTTGGTTTGGTATTTATGAAAGAAGTTTGTGAAGTGTCATTGTGATGTCTGTGTTGCTCACATCGCTAATCATGTGACTGAGATGGACTTGGTATTCAGGACACATAACAGCAAGAGTAAGGTGAAAATCAGTACAAAGTGCTTTTATTATTTAATAAATAGGTTTCCAAAGCAAAAGTTCAGTGCAGGTTTCTTCTTCAAAAAAATAAATAAAACACTGTATTGGTGAAGGCTAAAATCCACAATAAATAATTCAATAAACACTTTTAAAACACTGTCAGGATCTGTCCCATTAAAAACAATCACAAGCATCGGTGCCTCCTTCTAATTTATGTTCTTGCTGCTCACCCATGGTGTCCGCTCAACAACAGAAGATGCCTTTACACAAGTACTGTTTTCCCCTTTGTCTGGCTTGTGTCCCCCACCACCAATATTCTTTGGCATTCAGCAGGAATTCTACAAGCCCTGCTGTCCCTTGGTGGCTGCTGGACTCATCTGGAGCAGCAGGTCACTCCTGAACCTTGGCTGCTCTGCAGGAACTGCCCTGCCCTGTGAGCGCCATCTACTCATCACCCCCAAATCATTTGCCACTCCTCTACCCATGAGACAAAGACTGGACTGATTTGGTACTGTGTCTCTCCGGAAAATATTTGGGTACCATTGGTTTGACTTTGTCTCGAGTGAGCGGTTGCTCATGGAGTCCCGAATGAGGCACATTACCTGCATTGTAAGGGAGCGTCAGTTACAGTACTACGGCCATGTGGCGTGTTTCCCCAAGGGTGTTCCGTCTCGTAAGATCCTCGTTGTTGGGGACCAAAGTGGCTGGACCAGGCCAAGGGGTCGCCCACATAACACCTGGCTGCGGCAGACAGAGGGTAATTTCCGGAGGGTGGGACTGGACCGCATGTCTGCCTGGGTGGTTGCAAACTGGGATCTCAAGTTGTTTCATCGTGTAGTGGGTGCATGCTCCCCAACTTGACTTGACTTGACTTGACTTGACTTGCCCATGACCCTGCCACCGGTTCACGGTTTGTCCTTCTTTTTTACAAGTTACTAACCACTGCATACTGGGAACACCCCTACCCACAAGACCTGCCGTGTTAGAGATGCTCTAACCCAGTCATGTAGCCATTCCAATTGTAGCCTTGTCAAAGTCGCTCAGATCCTTACACTTTCCTAACAGATCACCTTCAAGGACTGGCTTCTCACTTGCTCCCTTATACATCCCACCCCTTGACACGTGACACTGTAATGAGATAATTGATGTTTTTCACTTCACCTGTTAGTAGTCTTAATGCTGTGGCTGATCATTGTATGAGGTGTAATCAAAAAATATATATGATATTTAAATAAAAAAAAACATTATTACAGTAAAAGACACATTATCATTAATCTCCCTCAAAATACTCCCCTTTGCTTTGAGCACACTTCCCATCGTTCTTGCCACTTTCTGAAGCAGTTCTAGATGTCCTCTTTTGTGAATGTCAGAAGTTGGTGTACCAGATGCAATGCTTGAAACGGAGCATTGTCACGATGGAGGATGAAGCCATTTACACATTTCTCACATCATTTGATAAACACTCTAATAAGCCTTTATAATATTTAGAATTCACCTAAGTGTTCCTGGGTACAAACTCAGCTTGTAGAATTCCATCAAGATCAAAAAACACTATCACCATCACCTTGATGTTTGATCTTGATTGACATGACAACAGTGGAATTAAATTCACTCACGAAAGAGGACATCTAGAACTGCTTAAGAAAGTGGTAAAACCATGGGATAAGCATGTTTGAAGCGAGGGGGAGTATTTTGAGGAGGATTGATGGCAATGTGTCTTTTACAGTAATTGTTTTTTTTATGTAAACATTACCATATTTTATGATCACACCTTGTATATCTACAGTCATCTTCAATTATACCTAAGTTAGGCATAAATTGAATTATTTGGTTAATTGCAGCAGGCGTGTTTGGGTTATTCATTGAAAAGTAGTCTGTCACCACGTCTGAATCACAAACATTGAGAGTTATTTGCAGTAATGTGTGTCCAGGTTATCTGTGAAAGTTAGTCTGTGGCTTGGTCTGGACCTTAATAGTACTTAACATGTGCCAATTTATGACCCTTGTTCACAAATTGTACAGATCTGTTCATAGTTCTGACATCCTGGCTGGAAGTGGGTCCAGAGATCCCACGTACAGACAACGGTGTCATATTAAGTTTATTTTCATACCCTAGAAGTGAAAAGTTTCATTGATTTGTCAAAAGAGGTATTTATGGGGCAGATCTCAGATTGCATGCTACTGCGATAAATTCTAAATAGAGGACGCTTGTGATGGTGTGGGTCGGCTCCATGCTCCCTCTTCCATTTTTGGGAGCTTCTTGAACCCGACACCGTTGATAGTCATGACCGGGATGAGCTGAGCAGATGAGGACAAACTCACTAAGCAGGCGAAAAGTGCTAGAGTGCTTTTATTAAAACAAGTGTCCAAAAATGCAATAAATAAATAATCCCGTAAGAACAGGTGAAATGTGGAGGTTAAAAACCCATCACAAAAATAATCCATTAAAACAAGAAGCGATCTTTTAATCTTTGACACTAGAATTACCAGAGTCAACGAAAAAACACGTAATTCCAGCCCACCTTAAATCCCTTCGCACCTCTCTGTCAGCGTCTTTTGTCTTGTAAATGTGTCAATAAGCAGCAAGCAGCCTGCTATACCATCCCCCCTACCACCTCAGAATGGGCAAGAAGTTCTCCCAGTTCCTGCCTTGATTGGTTATCTGGGAATGAGTTACCCAGAATTGTAAGGAGAAACAATTTGATGTGTGTTTTGTGTCTACAACAATCTATGTAAACACATTGTTAAAACAGAAACACTTTTCATGTTTTAGTAATAAATAACAAAATGTAGACATGAACTATATAATGGCAGATGTCAAAAATTGTCGAAATTCAGGGGTAGAGGACGGTAATTAGCTGTAAACTGTGACAAAACTCGCCATTATGTTTTAGTTCAACTCTTTTTAAAGTTAGCTTTGTTAATTTGACTGAGGTTTCCTGTGTGTGCATGAGTAGCAAAGAGCAAACAACCCCTCAAATGGAATCGACATCTGGTGAAATACCACAAACAAAATACTCTGTGGATGACGTTTAATGTATCATATCGCTGAGTCGGACTCTGAGTTGTCAGATTTTGATGTAAGTGTTCTGGAGATCGCAAACGAAAGTGAAGGACCAACATAAACTGATTGTTGTGCTGAACATGTCTGTGTAGCTAATGCACCTACACCAACGTTCACCTGGGAGGACCATTTCGGTATGATGTCAAGAGGTACAAACCAGATTGCATTACACTGCTACTGCTGACGTACACAAATTTAATATATGATTGGCTGAGGTCAAAAATAATGTCACGCCCACTTTACTTTGATCTGCAGCAACATCTATTTGGTTATTTATTTAAAACTAGGCCAACCAGCCACACACCTCACTTTACCACAGCGACCCATCACAAGCATTTCAAATTTAAGAAACGCTTCTTTAGATGAAATCGAGATTGACATACAGCAATATTCTTAGATTTAAGACAGCATTCACTCTTTAGGTTTTTAAAATGAAATTCTCCAAATTCACACAGGAGAAGTAGCACACTAATAATATCATTTGCTTGTGACAATTTAGGGTTAAACACTAAAACATCTTTACCGTGTTAACTGACAGAATGATGATATACATTAAATAAAAGACGGTTTAATTAATCCCTTAAGCAACAGTTTTGAATGAGCTAAACTTTTTTTCTGCTTTTCAAAATTCAATTTTATTCCAGGAGATATAATTAATACTTTTTTGTAGTGCTAATATGAATCATTCTCTTACTGCTTGGCAAGTTTGTCATTTTGGCATTTCAAGGAGTCAACATTCCTGCCAGTGTTTTACTGATGAATTTTAGAAAAAGTAAAAAGAAAAAGAAAAAAAAACACTTTTTGATGACAACTTCTTTTTTCACGAATAGAAATTAAAAAAAAAAATCATCAAATATTAGTGTGCACCGCTAAGAGTCGCCATTAAGTTCTGCCTTTCCATATAGGATCATTTGAAAAATTTTGTTTTCAGCATTTTAGAAACACGGGAAAAAGACAGCCTGGATGTGATGTTTCAAACAGTAAAACTAAAATAAACTGAAAGGAAAGCTGACATTTAATAATATTAAGAATATAAAGCCATTTTATTTTAATATATCGTTCTTCACAGCATTGCATTGCTCAAAGTACAATGCAGGCCACCAAAAGAAATCTATTAAGTGTTTTAAAAAACTCATATGTGGTAATATGTAGCACATAAAAAAAAATCAAACTTAGTCATAATTTAGTTGTCAAAACAGTTAAGGAGTTTTACAAGAAGCCATTCAGAAACACCTCCTACAAAGCAATGCTATGAAAAGAAGAGGATGAAGTTCATCATTTTTATACCCTAAACCTTGGATGCAGATGATGAAAGGTGTGAAGAGAAGCGAGCTGATGACACATTTACTGACACCATCAACTAAAATGGAGATGCACTGGCACATATTTTCACAGGCTGTAACAGCAAGCACTGGGTGTCAAGGAAAAGCCACTTTTAATTCTATAAGGGTGCTTGCAATTCGTGCTCTGCAAATTCCTTTTTTTATGTGATCAGATTTTCATTGAGTTTTACATGGGGTCATCAACAATAAAAATCAATATAAATCAAATATGGAAGACATAAAAATAGTGAAAAAGAGATACAACTACCCACCACCCCCATCTATGGCACCTAGCTCCCCCCAGTTGAAACCGCCTTTAAAAAGGGGTTCCTGAAGCAGTGGTTTTCAAACAGGGGACTAGGGAGTTTGCTGAAAACCATTTCCAATTTTAAAAACTGTAGGCACTATATAACAGGCAGGCAGGCAGGCAGGCAGGCAGGCAGGCAGGCAGGCAGATAGATAGATAGATAGATAGATAGATAGATAGATAGATAGATAGATAGATAGATAGATAGATAGATAGATAGATAGATAGATAGATAGATAGATAGATAGATAGATAGATAGATAGATAGATAGATCTAGGTCAACATTAATTAACATAGAATAAGAGTAAGATCCGATGGCCAGGGTGGACAGAAAAAACAAAACAAAAAAAAAAAGGCTGGAGAAAAAATAAAATCTGTAGGGTTCCAGACCAGAGACCGCCCAGTCCCCTCTGGGCAATCTACCTAACATAAGTCAAACAGTCCTCTTTGTATTTAGGGTTTTCATGGAAGGACTTGATGATGATGGTCACGTAGACTTCTGGCTTTCAGTCCATCAATGTGTTGCATCATGATGCTTTGAGTAGGTGGTGGTGGCGCAGGCCGCCACCACAAAAAAACCGGAAAAGAAACAGAAGAGAGAGTTGGGGTCAGTACAGATTTTAGAGCCACTATGAATAGTTATTATGAAGAATTGAACATACAGAGTATCAGGATTAAGTTAAAGTGAAGTTATAAAAAGGCCATGTTACAGTAATGTGTTTTCAGCAGTGTTTTAAAGTGCTCTACTGTATCAGCCTGGCGAATTCCTATTGGCAGGCTATTCCAGATTTTAGGTGCATAACAGCAGAAGGCCGCCTCACCACTTCTTTTAAGTTTAGCTTTTGGAATTCTAAGGAGACACTCATTTGAGGATCTAAGGTTACGATTTGGAATATAAGGTGTCAGGCATTCCGATATATAAGATGGAGCGAGATTATTTAAGGCTTTATAAACCATAAGCAGAATTTTAAAGTCAATCCTGAATGACACAGGTAACCAGTGTAGTGACATCAAAACTGGAGAAATGTGTTGATTTTCTTTTACCAGTTAGGATTCTAGCAGCTGCATTCTGCACTCGTTGCAAGTGAGTTATGTCTTTTTTGGGTAGTCCTGAGAGGAGTGCGTTACAGTAATCTAGTCTACTGAAAACAAAAGCGTGAATTAATTTCTCAGCATCTTTCAATGATATAAGAGGTCTAACTTTACTATGTTTCTTAAGTGAAAAATGCTGTCCTAGTGGTCTGATGAATATGCGATTTAAAATTCAGATTACAGTCAACAGTTACACCTAAGTTTTTTACTTCCGTCTTAACTTTTAATCCTAGTGCATCAAGTTTATTTCTGATAACCTCATTGAATCCATTATTGCCAATTACTAAAATTTCAGTTTTCTCTTTATTTAGTTTGAGAAAATTACTATTCATCCATTCAGAAATACCAGTAAGACATTGTGTTAGTGTATGAAGAGAGAGAGTCATCAGGTGCTATTGATAAGTACAGCTGTGTGTCATCAGCATAGCTGTGGTAGCTTACGTTGTAACCTGAGATAATCTGACCTAACGGAAGCATGTAGATTGAGAAGAGCAGCGGACCCAGGATAGAGCCTTGTGGAACACCATATCGGATATCATGTGTCTTTGAGTTGTGATTACCACAACTCACAAAGAATTTTCTCCTGCCAGGTAGGATTCAAACCAATTTAAGACACTGCCAGAGAGGCCCACCCATTGACTAAGGCGATTTCTAAGAATATTATGATCAATGGTGTCAAATGCAGCACTCAGATCTAAGAGGATGAGAACAGATAAATGGCCTCTGTCTGCATTTACCTGCAAGTCATTTACTACTTTAACGAGTGCAGTTTCTGTGCTGTGATTTGTTCTAAAACCTGACTGAAATTTATCAAGAATAGCATGTTTATTGAGGTGGTCATTTAACTGCAAAATGACTGCCTTCTCTAGAACTTTACTTAAGAAGGGCAGGTTAGAAATGGGTCTAAAATTTTCAAAGGCAGAGGGTCAAGATTATGTTTCTTAAGAAGGGGTTTAACTACAGCAGTCTTAAGACAGTCTGGAAAGACCCCCGTATCTAATGATGAATTAACTATGTCAAGAATATTGTCAGTTAGCACGCCTGATATTTCTTTGAAAAACCTGGTTGGTATTGGGTCAAGGACGCAGGTGGAGGGTTTCAGTTGAGAGATTATACTATGTAATTCAGGTAAATCTATCCTGGTGAAAGCATTTAATTTGTTTATAATGGAGTACCGGGGCTTTGGAGGTTCTGCAGTGTTGGGGAGATATACTATGTTATCTCTAATATCATTAATTTTTTGATTGAAAAATACAGCAATGTTCTCACAGGTTTCACTGGAAGTATTCTGGGGCATTCCTTTGTGTTACCTGGGTTTAACAGACGATCAATTGTAGAAAATAAGACTCTGGGATTACTAGCATTGTTATTTATAATATTAGAGAAATAGCAGCGCCTCTCAAGACGGACAGTGTTATTGTATTCTGTTATTTTAGCCTTCAATATCTCATAATGGATAGTTAGTTTAGTTTTCCTCCATTTACGCTCAGCTCTGCGACATGTTCTTCTTAAATCAGACACTCTTTGGGTCTTCCATGGAATAACAATACTAGAAGATTTTTAACTGTCTTTTCAGGTGCAACTATGTCAACAGCAGCTCTTACTTTAGAATTAAAGTTTTCCACTTTACTATTTACATTATCCTCGCTATTATAGTTGGCATTATAAATGGACTGATTGCTTAGAATGTTTGTAAGTTTTAAAGCTGCTGATGAGTCAAAGAAGCGTTTTTTAACAAAATAGTAGAAGGAAATGGTCTGATAGACCAATATCAATGACCTGCTTTATATCAACTTTAAGTCCTTTAGCAATCACTAAGTCTAACGTATGACCTGCTTTATGTGTAGGTTGATTAACGAGCTGCCTCAAATCAAAAGAGTTCAGGAGGTTCATGAATTCCTTTACCTTTTGGTCACACTGATTGTCGACATGAAAGTTAAAGTCACCGACTATTAAGAGTGCGTCATAGTTTGTAACTAAAATTGACATTAAGTCAGAGAATTCCTCAAGGAACGACGCGTTATATTTAGGAGGTCTATACACGGATAATACAAGAACGTGAGAATCTCCATGAATAACAACGCAGGTAAGTTGCCTCATTCAGGAGTCCATAAGCAACACAAAGTCAAACCAGTGGTACCCAAGGATTCTCCAAAGAGACACAGTACCAAAGGAATCCAGTCTTCGTCTCAGGTCACTGGATAGTGTCTATGCCTCACAACCATATACTGTAGCAAGACAAGAAGCACCAGGACTCTAAAGACTTGGACCTTCATCCTTTTGCATAGATATCGTGAGTGCCACACACCCCTTTTCAGTGACCTCATGACCTCCCATGTTTTCCCAATCCGTCTACTGACTTCATAGGAAGAGTCACCAGAGTCGTGAATGTCACTCCCAAGGTAAGTAAACCTCTCTCTGCAGATACACTACTGATGGCCATGCCCAAAAGGTCATTAAAGGCCTGGATCTTTGGTTTTTATTAAGACACTCACAAGCCCAGACACTCAGATTCCTTGCTCAGTCTCTTGAGAGCCCTGATCAGAGCCTCCATTGACTTCTCTTTCAGTCATCTTATTATGTGTGATGATTATGGTGGTGTTATCTGTAAATGTGATGATGGAGCCCAAGCTGTGTTTGGCCAAGCAGTTGTACGTGAACAAGGGGTAAGCAGGAGAGCTCAGAATGCTATCTTCAGGGGGTTATGTGAAGGAAGTCATCTTATTTCCCCTTATAACCTTTAATAATTCATTAACCTTCCACAACAAAGTTACTGGAACTGGAAATTACTTTGGCAGGATAAGGCAAAGGTAAGAATCAACTCTTAATGGGAAGCCAAAACAGAATTTAGCTAATGGCCAGGAGGAGGGATATAATTGATAAGTCTGGGGTCCCAGCTGCCTTTTTTCTCTTTTTTTTAATCTCATTTGGCACATGAATCCTCATTTCTCTTAGATGCTTAATAATAAAAGTGCTTACAAGCAATAAAATGCATGCAGCATGTGATCAATGAAAATGTTATGGATTTTATACTTGCCAGGGCAATTCATTAGGCAGTATTTCTGAAGAACAAAGGTGATAAAAATCGATACACGTCTAGAGAAAAGTTAAATTTCTTGAATTACACTAGGGAGTTTATACCGTCATGGCTGTCTGTCATTCAGTGAGATATTGGTCTGAACTGTCAAAAGTGTTTGCTTCTGCAAAGAAACTAATAAAAAGATGTACAGATTTTCAAGTGGTGAAAAGGACGTGGACAAAGAAACTGGAGAATTAAAGGGCGACATACAAAAAGACAAATATAATGAAAATCATAATGATGGGGAAACAAACCAAAATGTATATGTATTATTTTTTATATATCTATATATACACTACTTGTGGAACGTTTTAGAGTACCTTAGTTTTTTCAGTTTTCATGGAAATGCATGCAGTTTAATGTCTTAATGTTTCATGAAATGGAGGCAGAGAACAAATAAACAATGGGAAATAGAAAACAAAATAAGTCAAGGAATCATTAAGTGTACAAAGTTTTACTCAAATCTTTGATTCATCAAAGTGGCCTGCACCTTTTACTGAGACAACAGCCAGACTGTGGTAACCCTTTCGATTCAGAATGCCAGTCACTCAGTGCAAGTTCCCTAACTCTTCCTCCAGCAAAAGAACCCCAGACCATCACACTTCCTCCTCCATGTTGGACAGTTAGTGTCATATGCTGAGGATCCATTACCATCACCAACTCGATGGTGTACAAACACCCTGAGTGATGAACCGAAGATTTCAAAATTTGATTTGTCAGTCCATAAGACTTTCTTCCAGTCTGCACTAGTCCACAGTCCGTGTTTCAAGGCTCTATTTGGTCCTTTAAGGAATGGTTTTCTTCCTGCCACTCTCGCCCTGTCAAAACTGCAGCACAAAGTCTCCTCTTCACAGCAGACTAAGATTTGCTTATTTAGACCTGCACTGTTAAGTTGTGCTTGAAGCTGTTGTGCTGTGAGGTGCCTGTAATCACACAAGCTTGTGACCCTCACAAACTTGTCTTCTGATTGGCTGGGTTATTCTAGATCTCATCCTATCAGAGTTTCTTACCATTTCCAAATGTCTTTGGGTTGTGTAGAACTCCACTGCACTCACTGACACTTTGATTTGTTTTGCAGTTTCTCTAAATGAAAGGCTTACACTTCCTAGGGTCGCATTTCATTTGTTAATTGCTGTTTTCTTATCATTATCACTGGGATATTGTCCAAGTAGTACTTCAGAGGGCATAGTAACACAGTCTGTTCCAACTCTGCTTTAACACTAGAATCCCTGAAGCCTACAGAAAACTCGTAATCCCAGCCCACATTAAATCCCTTCGCACCTCTCCATCTGCATCTTTTGTTTTGTAAATGTGCCGATCAGCACAAGCAGCAAGCAGCTTGCTATCCCATCCCATTCCACCGCCGGAGCTCATCTCAGGCAAAAAGTTCTCCCAGCTTCAGTCTTCTTTATCTGCGTGTGAGGTTGTTGAGTTGCATAGGGTAAATGATGCAGTATATCATTATTTGGAATACATGCATTTCATGTGTGTTCCGTATCTACAACCAAGTGTAGTATGACAGGAAATGCGAGAAACGCAAGAAATGTTGAACAAATGCCTAAAATAAAAACTTTTTTCATGTTATAGTACCAACGACAAAATTTTTACATGGAGTGTAAAATGTGTGAAGACTGGAGTCCAAATATCAAATAAACACTTTCACAAAAGGTATACACATAACAAAACAAATGCGCTTTTATTCAACAATATAACCAAATTTAAAAGAAATCGGGTTAGTGTACAATTCGGATACAACCGCTTGGGTGGTGCAGCGGTAAGAACTGCTGACTCATAATCAAGACGTCTCGGAATAGAATCCAGGCGTTCCCAAGAATTACTGTTTTAAGTAGGAGGTTCTCTTATTGTTACTATTGTATGACAAAAACATACATTTGATTTGAGTCTGTAACAGTCAGTGTAAATTTATGGTACTTGTAAAGGTTAGCGTTTTTTTTTCTTATTCAGTTTTAGTCTCTCAGTTACGTTCACGCTCCCCCCGATCTGACACTGTTGTTTTCAAATAAAGACGTGCTATAACTAGCTGAACTCAGAAGAGAATGAGGGTTCTACATCGGAGAAAGAGAACAGAAGCCCTCCCCACAAGAAACGCCCACTCACAAATAAGAACAACGCAGCTGCACTTGGCGTAAAGGCAAAAGATGGCACCGTTTGGATGCAGCGAGAGATCGGCGGTCATCCTGCTAGTCAGTGCAAAGGGATTTAAGGTAGGCAGGGATTACGAGTTTTTTCGTAGGCTTCAGGGATTCTAGTGTTAAGATACACAGTGGGTTTTTAAGTAATCAATAGAAGTTGAGACACCAGGGCAACTTGTTTGCTTGAACTTACAAGGCTTCATTTACTTTTATTGCTGCAGCACATCTGTAGGTTGCCCATTTGTAATATTTTCTTTTTTCAGTTTTTGCTAACCTAAACTTTAAAATTAAACCACTGCTTACCTTTTCACCATTTTAGGTTATTAGTGGCATTTCAACTGATTAAATCTGAAGAAAAACTGGAAACACTGAGGTGTCCTAAAACTTTTGATTGGTAGTATATATATGAGTATGTGTGTATACAGGGTGGTCCAGATCTAATTATGCAAATCCAGATCATCTGGATGACTTTGATTTATGTGGGGACGATTCCAGTTCAGTGCAAACACGATTCTTCATGTTGTTATTTCGCACTCTTCTTGATTTTTTTGGGTGATTTTCTATGTATTAAACTTAATAAGTTATAGCATAATGAAAATTGCATAATTAGATCTGGACCACCCTATAGTTTGCCTTACTATATTGAACATAAGAAAAAACACTCAGAACTCTTAGCCTTAAAAAATGCATTAACCTGTAACCTAAAACAATACATTAAGAACTGATTACATACTACATATATGCACGTCTCTGTCTCTTTTTTCTGCATTAGTACAAATTTCTCTGTGTCATCAAATTATGAACAAGTAACACAAAACTGTGATTTTTATGAGTCACCTTAAACAATTTTCCTCTTGGTTTTGTCACCTTCAGGATCAATTATTCTTTTGAAGTTATTAAGAGTTCTCTGAATGTGTGAGGGAAGCATTTCCCACCATTTTTTCCAAAGAATGCTACAGCTCATCAAGCTTTGGGATTTTTTTTACAAACATAAGTGATTTGTTTTAAGATGTGTTTCTGTATCTCAGGTTGGTTTAGGTCTGGACTTTCATTGGGCCATTTTAAAACATGTCAAATGTATCCTTTGAAAATGAACTCTATGAACACAATAAAGTGTGCAGAGAGTTAAGAGGTTTCAATACTTTCTGTACCCACAATCTCCTGTCGGGGTCATCTGTAATGACTCCGCTATCTGTATCTGTGGATGATTACACTTTTTTGATTGTACACTGCAAATTTACTTTTAAAGCTGTGCCAGACACACAAGCACCAGGAGTGTCTAGCGTGCTCTTTTCAGGTAGGTGAAATGGAGAAGAATTCTGGCGCTGCACAACCAGTAACTTGTATCTCACTTGTGCCATTTGAATGAAGAAGGAGACATCTGAGAAGCAATGAGGTAATTTCTGCCCACCTCCAAAAACCCTTTCCTTTCTGTTAACTATGTAAGAGGCAGACTTCTGCAGAGGCACACAGATGGTAGAGTGAGAATTTGGTATCCACAGCATGAATCCATGTACCCAACTTGCATTGCATCAACAGTCCAGGCTGGTGCTGGTGGTATAATAGTGTAGGGAAGGTTTTTTTGGCACCTTGGAGTATTGTTGCTGACCATATGCATCTATTTATTGCCTCAATTTACCCATCTTCTGATGGCTGCTCCAGCATTATAATGCACCATGTCACAAAGCAAAAATCGTCTCAAACTGGTTTCATGAACATGACAATAAGTTCAGTGCTCTTCAGTGGAACTATAGGAGATTCACAGCTTAAATATGCAGCTTACAAATCTGAAGAAACTGTGTGATGCTATTATGTCAACATAGACCAGAATCTCAAAGAAACGTTTCTAACATCTCCTGGAATCCATGCCACAAAGTACTGTGTCACACACATGTGCATAAGGGACAGTTTACAGGCTCAAATAGTGTTATTCATCAGCCAGACCAGGGCTTGGCACTCTCACCTAATCCCCTCTCCTCTTGTTCCTCTGCAGTTCAGCTGAAGGCCCTGCTTCTCAATGACATCACCACCAGCCCACCCACTGTTGACATCACTTCCGACAAACCCTGAATGGCACCATTTCCGGTACCCTGTTCCTGCCGCCCTGACTCCACCTCTTCCTCCTATCCATCATATTTATAGAGCAGGCTCAACATGTTAGTCAGTTCAGTTATGTAAAGATGAGTTTCTTATCTTTTGCTGATTTTTCAGTTTACAGGGTGGCCATCCCCAAACCTTTTTTGTGTCTGATGCCTAATTTTTTTACCACAACTGAGAAAAGCAAAAGGAGGTCCTGGCCAGTATTAGTGTAATGCTCCTCAGTGGGAGGGACTTATCTATACTAATAAAAGGCAAAGCCCTCACTCACTCACTCACTCACTCACTCACTCACTCACTCACTCACTCACTGACTCATCACTAATTCTCCAACTTCCCGTGTAGGTAGAAGGCTGAAATTTGGCAGGCTCATTCCTTACAGCTTACTTACAAAAGTTGGGCAGGTTTCATTTCTAAATTCTACGCCTAATGGTCATAACTGGAAGGTATTTTTCTCCATTACCTGTAATGGAGTTGAGCTGGAATGACGTGGGGGGGCGGAGTTTCGTGTGACATCATCACGCCTCCCACGTAATCACGTGAACTGACTGTCAACGCAGTGCGTAGAAAACAAGGAAGACCTCCAAAAAGCGCTTAAGAAAACATGCATTATATAATTGAGAAGGCAGCGAAACAATAAGAAGCGAGCGAGTGACATATACTACCATATTCATGAGTGCTGCTACCTCGGAAAGAAAGCAAGGTGTAAACCTAAACTTTAAATTAAGTTCATGGACAGGCTACCGCTGGCGTTTCACATGCCCACAGGTAATGCGGGATACAAGTTTAATGAGAGGACGCAGGATATAAACAAGAGTTTTGATCACTTTGTAACTAAGTTAAAATTGTAGGTGAAGGGGTGTGCTTATGCAAATTCCGAGAGACTGTGTTTGTGGGGGATTGACAGTTAAGGCGGGTGGGGGAGTCACGTCATCATCTCCTCTCCCATTCATCTGATTTCGCTCTGAGCTGAGCTCTGCAGCTAACGCCGTCTTCCGAAGCAACTTTGTCAGACTGCTACCAAATACTCACAGAAAGATCCACAAGTTAATACACACGCTGTCTCTAGAGTTTCTCCACACTGAATCCTCCAGGCACTACTTACAAAAGGTCACATTGACAATCGTGTTACGTTATTTTAAAATCTTTCCTTTTCTTAGCACAAGCACAGCTGAGAAGCTTCGATGCATGTGCTCCATAACGCGTTAAAAAATAATGCATTTAATCACACTTTGCATTACAAGCAAAGGGAGCTTTTGTCAATGCATGATTTCCTGGTACACGGATTACATTGATCAGCGCATCCCGATTCATTTTACCCTCGCACCACCTTAGTTTGAGAAGAAGTATGAAAAAATATGAGGTTAACACAGAAAAACAGATCACCAATTCAAGCTTTATGAATAATCGATTCGCCATCAATAATTGTTTTGGTAAAGCCATCCTCCTTCTAATTTATAATTTTTCCGCCACTAGCCATGATTAAATGAACGGTAAATAAAGTAAGAGCAAAGCGAGGGTGACTTATTTAGGCAGGCATATATATGACAGCAACACTCATGACAATGTCAATCATGTTACGTTATTATTAAAATGTTTCCTTTTCTTTTCATTACTTCTTTAACACACTACTTCTCCGCTGTAGTAGCGGTATTTTGCTATATATATATATATGAATGACCTCCAAAGAGCGCTGAGACTTTTGATATCATGAACGTGTCTGCAAAAACTGGGGTCTCCTGCCCAGCAAAAGTCGAGCAGCCAGCGCGCGTGCATAGCTGTGCCGGCCTTTGAGATGCTGACTACGCTTCTGCCTTAAGTCAAAGTGAGCACTTTTAATTTTTTTCATCCTCCCCCTACGCTATAGCCCAGACAAGTGCAAACACGGGACCCCTTTTCTACACCACGGCAAAATAATATTAAGGCGATTCACACTTTCTTTTGCACGTATACGATTATGAGGTCCTCAGCTCGGATTATGAAGACACGCACAGGAGTGGAGGACTGACAGTGCCATCACAGCCGATTAATGACGGGGACGTCTAACCAGTCTACACAAGACCCACCGCGACTGTCCCCAAAAGGCGATCATAACGTCAGCGAACACATCTCTCTATACTATATAAAAGAAAAGGCAACTTTCCTTTCTTTACACCTTTTTTCCTTTTATCCCCAACCAAAGCCTTTCTCTCTTAACACTGCAGAGGACACAAAACTAATTTTCTTTAAATGCCGGTAAGGCACATTACCAGAGGCACAAATTTGAACGTTCACATATAAAATGCAATTTCAATGTACCTGTACTTCTTAAAACGTTAATGTTTTACTGTTTAATAACTTATAGACTATAATTTATTATTTTTCCCTTGCACTCAGTGACCAAACCTATACACACACATATAGACACATACAAACATACACATAAGCATATGTATGTATATATATATATACACACACACACACACACATACATACATACATACATACACACATATATATAATTTGTGTGTGTGTATGTATGTATGTATTTGTGTGTATATATGATGTAGATAGGTATGTATGTATATATATATATATATGTGTATATGTAGATATGTATATAGATATGTAGATATGAAGATATGTATGTGTATTTATATGTATATATAAATATATATATATATATATGTATGTATGTATGTATGTATGTGTGTATGTATGTGTGTGTGTGTGTGTGTGTATATATGACAGCAGCAATCCAAGCTGTGAGAAAACAGTAAAAAGGAGGCGTGTCAGACCTCGTGGTACATTTTCTGATGCAGCTACCGAAAACAACTTTGTGACGCTGCCGCCAAATACACAAAACAATTACATTGACAATCATGTTACGTTATTTTTAAAATGTTTCCTTTTCTTTCTCTTTTCTTCTTTAACACACTACTTCTCCGCTGCCAAGCGCGGGTATATATATATATATATATAGATAGATAGATAGATAGAGATATATATATATAGATAGATATGAGAACAACACTTATATCAATGACAAAACAATTACATTAACAACCATGTTACGTTATTTTTAAAATTTTTCCTTTTCTTTTTGGTACCTTCTTTAACACACTACTTCTCCGCTGCGAAGCGCGGGTATTCTGCTAGTGGTTGAATAACAGGTGGAAATGTCCCCATGCTCTTGATCGCCTGGACTCTACAATATCATCTCTGTATGAAATACAACCAGTACCTTCACATCCACATTTATAGCATGTGGAATTGCTGTCAGGGATTTTCTCTTATTAATCAGTTGAAGTTCTGGCTAATTTGACGCTCCTTTATTTATACCAAGGTACCAAGCTGAGTCCAGCACAGTGACCTTGAGCAGGTTTCAACCTAAATGAAGACATTACTGAAATGCATGAGCATTATAATTCTCCGACATCCTATGGCACTCAGGTTAATCAAGGAGCCACTTTGCTATATTAGCCTGTCCTGAGCAAATCCTTTGTATGAAATAATCTACACTTTAGATTAAAGGAGAACTGTGTTAATGTAAAATGTTTCTCCTTCATATCACTAAACTTCAAAGAAGTCAGAGCTTTCCTGGTGTTTAAGTGACGTTCAAAGTTTCAGACATCACAGCCGCGTGGTAGTGAGACTTCGAGACACGATTCAGCACAGAGCTTTGACACAGTGTGCTTCACACAGGTCACACAAGCTTCAGTGCCTCGGTGTCAAATGTATAGACCTCGTCAGGCAAAGCTGCCACCCCACCCTGACTCCTTCCAAAGTTATGCCTCTTTGAATTTGAAAATCAATATACATAGTCCGTTACCCTCAGTGTTTTATGAAAAGACAATGGCAAAAGCACAGAAAAAAAAAAATTAAAGGATTCGAATTGGAGGCAAGGAAAAACGTACCATTTGTTGGCTTAAGCAGTGGTGTAAGCAACAAAAGGAAGTTGATGGAGTGATACAACCTGGCGGAGACACTCGAAAGTTCAAGATCAGAAAGTCGCACAGTGCCCGAAATAAAAAAGCAGTGGTCCGATGTCAGAGTCGACGTGAAAAGGCGAGTCGTAGCCCACCATCAGAGTGTCATACAGAAACATATTAGGGCACAGAGGAAAGGTCAAAATGTAGACTTTAATCTTGACATTTCCAGTTTAATCTTGTAGTTTGTCATTATAGTAGAACATTGTAAACTTCATCTTAAAATTGATGTTTAATTTACTTCAGTTTCTCAAATCCCATCGTAACTAAAGTAGCATGTGTTCCCTGACCCAGTCATTAATCACTACATGCTTCTTAAATTAACTTTCTCTTTCACAGCGCACAGGCACTGATTGCCACACAGAATACATTACATTCATGATATTATGATAAAATAGTAAGATGTACACTTGACATAATTTTCATGATGATGCCTGCTGTGACATGCGCGACCCTGAGTGGAATAATTTAATGCAGCAGTACTGTCTCTGTCAAATGTACCAACCCCTGATTCCTGTCCTTCCGTTTTCTTTCTCCACGTAACCAATCACCACCCAATGAGCTCTGTAATAAATGTAAAACCAGCTGCAAGTTGAGAACGACGATTCTTCAGAACTTTTATGGAACACTGAAAAATTTTCATTATACATGTTTAATTATTCCATTCATCCAGGGTTGTACCAGTCCCATCAAACATCCAGCACGAGGCAGGAACAAGTTCAAATAGACTGTGGCATGGCTGCCTGGAATCCAAGGAGATGCTGATAGCCTTCTTTAGGTAGAGTGTGCTACAAATGTCTTTCAGGGATGGAAGCTGTAACCCAAAAATCCTATGCCCTCTCGACACAACCTACCATAAAGCTTTCCAATCAGCTGCTGTTCATCAATGACATCACATACACACATACAATGGGTTGATTATAGTTATTGTGTAGGTGTTTTAGACTTACTTTACATTGTTCAGGTACCCATTACCTTTATCATTCCAACCGTACACCCATTAACATGTCTATCGAGGTGATCACCATCGATCAAAGAACTTATCGAGTGGTTTCCATGCCCGGAGATGGCACCTACCTTTTCCATTCTCTTTGTTACATATTGAACTGCTATATCAGGCTCACTCTTGATATCCGGAGGAACATTGTGTCTTATGTATTGAATGACTGGGACAGGTTCAAGGTGTGGACTGATGACGGTACAGGAGATAATTATACTACACAGGAGCACTAGAAGAGTGAAATGCTTAAGCCCTTCACCTATGGATCTGCATGTGAGTTGATGGCTGCCGCTGAATTGTTCAGTTGTCGCTTTCAAGTGTACCGAAATGGCCAAATATTTTACACCTTTCGACAACCGCCAATGCCCCTTAAACATCTTAGATTGACAGATGACGATTTCAGTAGTGGACACTTTGATGTTTATAAATGTTTAAACTCTCAAAAGCTGGATGTGAAGTTATCGATGAAACCAGTTGTATACTTACAATGCTTGACAGATGCCGAATGTCTCTTCAACACAAGTCCTACAAATACTGTCGTAATTGAAACAAACCATGAAACTCAAACTGCTGTTCATCTATGACACCACACACACACATACAATGGGTTGAAATAATCTGAGTGGTGCACTGAGAGTAACAACGCTAAAGCAGCAATGGTATTTGGAGAAGTTTGTTCTTTCCATGCACCATTATATTGTTACAGAATGATAACAATCAAGTGAATCAAATTTGCAAATGAAATGGAGTTAATTTCGCTATATTTGATAAATCCTGCATCACTGATGGAAATCTGATTAAAAGGGAGAGCACACAAAAACAGCAGCACTGCTTTGATGCTGGATGCAGCCAGTTTGCAAAACTGAGCAGATACGTGCGTATGCAAGGGGGAGAGCTGCCGTGAGAATGTGCGTGGCTTTACACCAACTTTAGTTTTTATACATCGTGATGTGAGAATGGAAATGGGCATACGCACCATTTATACATGAGACCACAGCACTGACAAAACGCAATTTTTTTCAATTGATCGATCATTTCATTTCATGCCATTAATTGGGGGTTTTCCAGGAATCCAGAACATTTTATCTTCTCTCTTACATTTATTTTACAGCAGCCACTCTCAAGTGGACAGTATGTCATGAAGATAAGAGAATATTTTTTCTTTTAGATCATTTAATAATGACTTTGACAATCCAAATTTCAAGATTTATATGGATATGGATTAAAACCTGCCACATCTTAAATATTTTTACATTGAAAGGCAAGACCTGGTAAAACGGAAGTCTTTAAAAGTCCTTACTTCAGCCGTAGCTCTTCTGAAGGATTCCGAGAGCAGCTGCTTGCCTAGAGTTTGTGCTTATTCTTTGTTCAACATCTGGTTGTGTCCTACTTTGTACACCCCGCCAAGGGGGGAGTAGACAAAACTGGATGTTACAAGTCCCTTCTGCAACACTCATGGAGTGATGTTAACCCACTGCCCAGCACAACTCAGGAACGTGCAACACAAAAAACCTACTTGTGCTTCCATTTTGAGAATAAAGTCAAATCGGCTTGAAGTCCTCCACTGTTACATAATGCCATTCTCCAGGAGCTCTAAAAGGTTCTGTCAAGACATTGCAGGGGCGAGATTTAGGACACCATAGCATGGCGGGGTGAATGTATTTAAAACCCAAGGTGAGACCATTTCTATTCAGAACTTGCTTTTTACTTTCTAACACCTCCTGCCCCATTCCTCAAATGCCTAATTGCCAGTGTAGCTCTTCTTTGGCTTTTGTTTCCGCAGATGAAGAAGCTGAATAGAGATCTACCTCATGCTGAACTGAAATATCACTTCCAATTTTCTGCCTTTATGTTTTCC
The DNA here is from genome assembly GCF_016835505.1 of Polypterus senegalus. NCBI lineage: Eukaryota > Metazoa > Chordata > Cladistia > Polypteriformes > Polypteridae > Polypterus > Polypterus senegalus. The sequence goes on along the minus strand of NC_053155.1, from coordinate 26,557,268 downwards.
ACGTGTCTTTCTGCAGCCTGAAAGTGTATTGTTCTCATTAACTGATAGACTAACTGAAAGGCACTGCAATTAAGTGAAAGTAACTCACTTTTAAAAGACCTCACTGTTCCAGAACGCTGAGCTCAGGGTGAAAATGTTTTATGTATAAATGCAGCCTTCTGGCAAGATAACTCGGGCTTTTAAGCTAATTACAAATTAACAAAGTTTCTGCAACAAGTAGGCAAAAATAAATAAATATACGGTGTCTTCCATAATGTTTGGGACAAAGAATCATTTTTCCTTGATTTCAGCCCCCCAACCCTGCTGCACAATTTAAAACTATAAATCAAACACTTCAGACATCGAGATTAAAGTTCACATTGCAGACGTTCATTTAAGAGGATTTGCATAGATTTTGGTCACATAACACTTTATTTACAGTATTTACATGGTCCCCCCATTTCAGGACACCATAATGTTTGGGACAGAGCAATGGCAGGCCTACTAAACCCTTTGTAATGTCGCAATGACTGCTTGAAGTCTGTGATTCATAGACATCAGCAAGTGCTGAGGGTCTTCTCTGTTGATACTCTGCCAAGCCTCTAATGCAGCCATCTTCAGCTCCTACTTGTTTAGGTGCCTTCTCCCCTTATGTTTCCTCTTCAGGCCTGCTCAATTGGATTTAAATCAGGTGACTGGCTTGGCCATTCAAGAGTTGTCCATTTTTTAGATTTGCTATTTTTTAGCAGATGATGTGCTTATCCAACGAGTTTGCATGAATTTACTGGAACTTGAGCAGATGTTTCTGCGCACCTCAGAATTCCTTCTGCCACTGCAGTCAGCAGTTCCATCATCAATAAAGATTAAGTGTGTCAGGACCTGTGGCAGCCATACATTCTCAACCCATAACAACCCCCAGCACCATGTTTAACAGATGAGTGGTTTTCTTTGGATCTTGAGCAGTTCCTTTTCATCTCCACATTTTGTTCTCACCATCACTCTGATGAGGTTCATCTTTGACTCGTCTGTCCACAAGACCTTTTCCCAGAATTCTGCAGGCCCCTTTTTCACAAACTATAATCTACCCATCCTGGTTTGTGGCTAACTAGTGGTGTTCATCTTGCAGTGTGTCCTCTGTATTTCTGCTCATGAATTTTTATCCTTATAGTCATCTCTGACACACACACATCTGCCTCCTGTAGACTGTTTCTGGTCTGTCTGAGAGGTGTTTGGGGGCTTTTTTTCTTTACCACAGTGAGGATTGTTCTGTCATCTTCAGTGGAGGTCTTCCCTGGCCTACCAGTCCCTTTGTGATTACTGAGCTCACCAGTGCATTCTTTCTCCTTAATGATATTCCAAACAGTTGAATTATGTAATCCTAAGGTTTTACTGATGTCTCCAATGATTTTATTCTTATTTTTCAGCCTCATAATGGCTTCTTTGTCTTTCTTTGACCCAGCTCTTGTCCTCATGTTGAACAATGGTGACTACGGACTCTAAATGGTAGAAGCAGGCCGAGGTATCTGATAAAGCCATGAAACCCACCTGAGGAATATGGTACCCTGAAATGGGGGGACCGTGCAAACAAAGTGTTGTCATTTCTACACGGTGGGACGGAAATGAAATTAAATGAAAGCCTGTGCGATGTGCACTTTAATCACAATGTCTGAATTGTTTGATTTGTAATATTAAATTGTGAGGCAGAAATCAGGGAAGAAATGTGTCTTTGTCCCAAACATTATGGAAGGCACTGTATATATTATACAAAAATATTATATGCAAGAAACACTATGGCAGTCATGCAATGCAAAGGACCAAGAAAAAAATATCTGTTTACACTGATGATATGCTAGTCTACATTTCGGGCTAAATTTAATGATTTTCAGTCCCCAAGACCTCTGCATTCAAAACCAATTGGTATAAGAGCATCTCGTCCCAGTGAACTCTTTCTTGCATGCCAGTCTACAATGGAAATGTTCTTACCGATGGCATTATATTAGTTTAAACCAGAATCTTTTTGGTGTTTTGACCAACGTTCATGACCCACCTGGTGAGGGTGGACAGACTTGCAATCCACCATGGCCCACTTCAATTGTAAACACCAACTTGGTAGTAAAATAACAAGATGTAAAGAAAGTGAAGGCACTGTTTTTGTACTGGATAATTTTTGTGCCAAAATGAAATAAATAAAATGGAAATTATGAAATAAATAATCACATTCAACACATATATGAAATACCTTTTGTGCCAAAATGGAATAAACAAAGTGGCAACTATTATAAAATACAAAATCATTATTGTATTATTATTACAGGTTTTACTTAGACTCCAGGTGGCCTATGACTCATACCAGACAAAAGGAATCAATGGCAGAGGGTTAGCTAATAGGAAAAGCCCATTGATCTTGATTGACAAGTGACAAAACTAACTTTAAAAGAGCCATTTGGAAAAGTAGCATTATGAAATAAAAAGTGTTTAAACAATAAGGTCATCTATATTAATAAAAGGCAAAGCCCACACTGACTCACTCACTCATCACTAATTCTCCAACTTCCCGTGTAGGTAGAAAGCTGACATTTGGCAGGCTCATTCCTTACAGCTTACTTACAAAAGCTGGGCAGGTTTCATTTCGAAATTCTACACGTAACTGTCATAACGGTCGATAACAGTCGACAAAGTCCGCCATGTTGAACTTTCTTATTTATGGCCCCATCTTCACGAAATTTGGTAGGTGGCTTCCCTGCGCTAACCAAAACCAATGTACGTACTTATTTCGGTGGTATGGCGCCACTGTCAGCCGCCATATTGCACTTTCCAACATCACTTATTCTCCAACTTCCCGTGTAGGTAGAAGGCTAAAATTTGGTACTATTTCGGTGGTATGATGCCACTGTCGGCCACCATATTGAACTTTTCAACGGTCTTTGTTACTTATGGGCCCAGCTTCAAGAAATTTGGTACGCGGGTTCCCAACGCTGACTGAATCCTACTTACGTCCATAGCCTGCAGCTCAGTCACCGTGTGAGGCGGCGTTGGGTCCCTCATCCCAACGCCTCCAACGTTGTTGGCTGCCTGCCTATATAAGGCCGTCCGTCGCTCCAGTCTCTGCATTCCCTTCCTTGCTTCGCCACGGGATTCATGTCTCCATGCTGATAACTACAGCCTTTTTATTTAATCCACGGCTTCTCTGCTGTTTTATTGTTCATTTATTATGATTATAGTTATTGTGTAGGTATTTTAGACTTACTTTACATTGTTCAGGTACCCATCTCCTTTATCATTCCAATCGTACGCCCATTAACATGTCTATCGAGGTGATCACCATCGATCAAAGAACTTACCGAGTGGTTTCCATGCCCGGAGATGGCACCTACCTTTTCCATTCTCTTTGTTACATATTGAACGGCTATATCAGGCTCACTCTTGATATCCGGAGGAACATTGTGTCTTATGTATTGAATGACTGGGACAGGTTCAAGGTGTGGACTGATGATGGTACAGGAAGATAATTATACTACACAGGAGCACTAGAAGAGTGAAATGCTTAAGCTCTTCACCTATGGATCTGCATGTGAGTTGATGGCTGCCGCTGAATTGTTCGGTTGTCGCTTTCAAGTGTATTGAAATGGCCAAATATTTTACACCTTTCGACATCCGCCAATGCCTCTAAAACATCTTGGATTGACAGGTGACGATTTCAGTAGTGGACACTTTGATGTTTATAAATGTTTAAATTCTCAAAAGCTGGATGTGAAGTTATCAATGAAACCGGTTGTATACTTACAACGCTTGACAGATGCCGAATGTCACTTCAACACAAGTCCTACAAATACTGTCGTAATTGAAACAAAACATGAAACTCAAACCGATTATGACAGCAGCAATCCAAGCTGTGAGATTTGAAACAAGATTACTGTTCACATGGCCAACTGTACGTTGCATGCTCAAGAGTAAGCTCAGCGCACAGCTTGGTCATATTACAACCGGAGGGCCGAACTCACAATGTGGTATACAAAGAGATCCTTAACAAATAATTATCGGTATATTTTCCCTCAGTTTAAAAAGGTTTAATTTTCTTCTTAATAAAAATTTTAAGGCAGTACTTTGCCGCTGCGAAGCGCAGGTATTTTGCTAGTTGTGAAATAAAACCAGTAATAATAATAAAATAATGACTTTATATTTCATAACAGGTGACTTTTTTAATTGTGTTTTTTTTCACAATTTATTGACTCATTTATAAATATCATTGTACTTTTACAGGTAATCATTTATTTCATAATTTCCATTTTATTTATTTCATTTTGGCACAAATGGTATTCCATATATGTGTTGAATAAATTCAGTAAAGACAAATGTCTAAAATGTTAGCACGTGTTCTTTACGTATATTTACATATATATTTTATCTAAAGCTGAATCCATTCATTATCTAAAAATCTGATTGAAAGGTTCTGTTCTCAATGCATGTAGATTTAAAAACACTAACTTGGAAATGTTGCCTATACCTTTATCAAAGCTACATGGAATAACTTAAATAGCATAAATTACAAAAAAGGTTACAAAACCTCGGGCATGGGAAAGGTGCTATATTAATAAAATTTATCATCATCATCATTATTATTATCATTAAGAACTTCAACCAGAATCTTAAAGTCAGTGTTTAATAGGGAAATTGGTCTCTAGAATGCATATTTATTGAGTTTAATCCTTGAACCACTAATATTTTTTCAGTACTAAAGAGCCAAGGGTATGCCAAGTGGTTTCTGAATCCCCAAAAATAATTCATCAATTCCACATCCTGATAGTGCATCACTACTGTCTTACACTTGAAAGCCTAATACAGCCTGACTAAAAGTAAAAATAAATAATTTTGTGTTAAACAGTATTTACAGTTTGCATATACTTTTATTATATATAAACGTGTCACTCATGCATGCCTGGTGACTACCTTCTAGGTTCTGCGAAGGTACGATTCCACTTTGGAATGAGAAGGGGTGCTGGTGCTCTTTCTTCCCTCTCAATCACAGCTCCAAGAAGAAATCCCAGGATTTCCTGGAATTTTCCCATTAACTGCATATCCTGTACAATACATTTCATCATTAAATGTATTTTGTAATGTGTTTATTCATGCATTGAATGTCTATTGAAAATTTCCCGTTTCCCTGTGCCACCCTGTATATGTTTTGACTCCGTCTGTCTATTGGACAACTTTATTTTAGTTTCCACTTAATTTTCATCGCATTCATTTCCAGATCCATTTTAAAAGAAAATAGCTTTTTCGCTTTCCTATTCTCCACCCAAGTAGTTTAAGATGTGATTGGGGATGAAGAGGAGTGAGCTAAAGCAGAATTTAATACACAGATAAAATCCCTAGCAATTATAAGTTTGTGACTACACATGTTCCGGTGTAAAGAAAAATACATTAGTTATAAATTCTTTATTTTCTCAGATAATAAATAAACACTGGACAGAATTACATTGGTCTATAGGCAGCCCCAGGGTTGCAAGTGATTTACGTTTTGGCAATTTTTGTGAACATTCAGAACATCAGAACTTGCACGAAAAGTGTCCTTTAATAGAAATAATGGGCAGAAATTCATGATGTTTTATTATTTATTTTACAGAAAAAACGATAAAGCAATACACCACAAAAACGAAGGAGCTTGTTATTGACTTTAGAAAAAACAAAACTGACATCCAGCCACTCGCCATTGGCAGGGCCTGTGTGGAGAGGGTCCCGGTTTTCAGGTTTCTGGGCATCGAGCTGGAGGATGACCTGAACTGGAGCGCCAACAAGGAGCTGCTGAATAAGGCGCAGCAGAGACTGTATTTTCTAAAAATTTTCAGAAAGAACTATCTCCCCAAAAATCTGCTCCTTGCCTTTTATCACTATTCCATCGAGAGTGTGCTCACGTACGGACTGTGTGTGTGGTACGGTGCTGCACTTCCTCAGAAAGGAAAGTGCTCCACAGGGTCATTAGGAAAGCGGAGAGAACAATTGGTTGTACCCTCCCCACTCTGGAACAAATCTACACCTCCCGATGCCGCAAAAAAAACAATTGACATTTCACAGGATTCATCACATCCCGGACATTGCCTCTTCCAGCTTTTGCCATCAGGCAAAAGATACAGCGCAATGAAAAAAAAAACGCCTTAAAAACAGCTTATATCCAAAAGCAGTTATGGCCCTGAACTCAGAATAAAACTGCTCCATATCATTCAACAAGTGCAAATTGTATATTTTGTAAAGTATTTTTATTACTATTTGGTCTGTTATTATTTTCTCTCTTTTTAACTCTTATGCCTCACACTGTGTCGACTGCACCTTCAATTTTGTTGTTCCTTTGTAAAAGTGACAATGACAATAAAGATCTATCTATCTATATTATTGTACTTTAATTCATAAATCACAAACATGCTGTCCTTACTGTATGCTTACATGAATTTCCTGTACTTTTTGATAATGACACAGTACCTCAAAAAGGCATAATGATGGCACCAAAACACACCTTTGACGGACGATTCATCCCTGAAAAGTGGCGTGCTGTCTTTCCTGTGGGACCGCTAAAAGTATCATCTATCCCTCCCAGTATATGTACTCTCTGAAACAGTGGGAATGTGTATTTAGAATGCTGGTGTGATGACTTCTTTTCTTGATCATCAAATTCAAGTCTCAAAAACGAATGTCAAACAGGTCTGAATAAAATGTGCAGGCCTTGACAATTCAAATCACCTTGGCCCCAAATTCAGGATGCAGATCTTTGGCCCACACAGGCCCAAATAGCGGAGCAAATGCTTTTTATAGTCAAAACACAATGCAGCGATAAAGTATTCAATCCCTTTGAAAGTCATCCTAATTTTCTACATGACAAAATATTTGTATCCATATTTATCCGTTCAGATCTTTTAGTGTGAACTCCTATGCTGTAACAGCACAAGTCCAAAAAAATCATTTTCTGTAGATATTTACCCGAAGAAGGAAAACTCCTTGTCGAGAACCCTTTTGCTGCAATAACAGCTTTCATTTTTGTATGTGTATGTAATTGTGTCCCAATTTTGCACATTGTTGGGGAGTGATTCTTCTTCTTCCTCATTCTTCTTGTCAGAATTTCTAAAGCTTGACTAGGTTGAGACCTCTGGCCAGCAGTTTTCAAACGGTACCACAGATCCTCGATAAGGTTAAGATCAGGGCTTTGACTTGGCCGTTCCTGAACATTCACTTTTCTGTTTTTGAGCCATTCTACTGTCGCTTTGGCCTTATGCTGAGGGTCATTGTCATGTTGAAAGATGAATCTTCTCCCAAACCGCAGGTTCATAGCAAACTGCAACAAGTCCTCCTACAATATTGTGCATTATTTGTGTTTATCCATTGTCCCTTGAACTCTGTCCGTAATGCATGATGCTGCCACCACTATGTTTCACCGTAGGTATGTTGTTTCTGAAGTCATGGCCAGTGTTATTTTTACACCACACATACCTCTTTGCAGTCTGGCTAAAAAGTTTGATTTTGGTCTCATCTGACTACAAAACGTGACTTCCAATGTGACTCGGAGTCCTGCCACGTGCAAAAGTTCGCTGATGACACTGCTATTGTGGGCTGCATCAGGTGTGGGCAGGAGGAGGAGTACAGAAAGTTAATCAAAGACTTTGTTAAATGGTATGACTCAAACCACTTACATCTTAACACCAGCAAGACCAAGGAGCTGGTGGTGGATTATAGGAGGCCTAGGCCCCTCATGGACCCTGTGATCATCAGAGGTGACTGCGTGCAGAGGGTGCAGACCCTTAAATACCTGGGAGTGCAGCTGGATGACAAATTGGACTGGACTGCCAATACTGATGCTCTATGTAAGAAAGGTCAGAGCCGACTATACTTTCTGAGAAGGTTGGCATCCTTCAACATCTGCAGTAAGATGCTGCAGATGTTCTACCAGACGGTTGTGGCGAGTGCCCTCTTCTACGCGGTGGTGTGCTGGGGTGGCAGCATAAAGATGAAAGACGCCTCACGCCTGGACAAACTTGTTAAGAAGGCAGGCTCCATTGTAGGATTAAAGTTGGACAGTTTAACATCTGTGGCAGAGCGACGGGCACTAAGCAAACTCCTGTCAATCATGAAGAATCCACTGCATCCACTTAACAGGATCATCTCCAGGCAGAGGAGTAGCTTCAGTGACAGACTTTTGTCACTGTCCTGTTCCACTGACAGACTGAGGAGATCGTTCCTCCCCCACACTATGCGACTCTTCAATTCCACCCGGGGGAGTAAATGCAAACATTAATTTTATTTAAATTTTTGTCATTTTTATTACTATTTAATTTAATATTGTTTCTTTGTATCAGTATACTGCTGCTGGATTATGTGAATTTCCCTTTGGGATTAATAAAGTATCTATCTATCTATCTATCTATCTAAAACCTCCTCCCACATCTTAATTGGGTCTTTCTCATGCTTTGTAGCAAATGCCATACCTGCTTTTAAAAGGATGTTCTTGAGGAATTTCTTGTTACCCTCCCGTTGAGGCCTGTTTTATGAAGAGCTCTCGAAATTGTGGACCCCTGCACCTTCACTACAGTTTCAGCCACAGAGCACTGCAGACTTCTGAGATTGGCAGTTGGATTTTTATTCTCCTCCCTGACCAGTCAACGTCTCAATCTGCTGTTTAGTTTTTAGGGAAGGCCTGTTTCTAGTAAGAGTCTGGATGCTGTGATGAACCTTCCACTTTCGGATGATGGATCCAACAGTGCGCAACGGGACATTCAAACTCTTTGAAATGTTTTATAGCATTTCCTATAATGTGCATTTTGATGGCTTTGTTTCTCACATCATCAGAATGTTCCTTTGTCTTCACCAAAGACTATGACCTTACAAAGGGGGCTTTTAATATCCAGAGAGATAATAATGAACTCAGAAATAATACCTCATTATGTTTCATTATGAGTGTCAAATGTCTGTCACCTTTGTATTGCTTGTGATTCATTTGTCATTTGTGTAAACCTGGAGCTTCCAAAGCAGTATAAATACTTACACACCGACTAACTTTTGAGTTTTTCTTCTTCTGTTAAATATCTACAGAAAATGGTTTATTTTGAATTTGGACATATAAGAGTTTACATTAAATGTACTGAATGGGTAAATATGTGTGCAAATATTTGGTCATGCACAAATTTATGATGACTTTCAAGGCGATGGAATACTTCTTCACACCGCTGTACCTAGAAGAAGACAAAGAAAACTGTAAAATTCCTGTGGCCTCTAAAAACACAATAAATATGATCCTTTAAGCAAGTAAAGATGCACTGACAAAAGACAGAAACTTTAAAAACAAAACAAAAACATCAGATATCGGAAAAGGGCTTGCCAAAGGGCTTTCGAAAAACAAATTCACAATCACAAACTCAGGATCTTCATCACAGTCAAAATATCCTTAAACCAAATAATCCATCTAAAATCATAAAATTCCAACAGTAGAAAGAAAGGAATATTAATAATTACAATCTCATAGTAGCACTCTATGAAAAGCTGCTATTCCTTAAATATTGCGAAGGTGAGGTTCCTAGCTACAGCATCAGGGGCCTCATGTATAACGCCGTGCGTAGAACTCGCACTATAACATGACATGAGCACAAAAGCCGAAATGTGCTTATGCACAGAAAAATCCAGATGCAGGAATCTGTGCGTACTCCAACTTCCACGTTCTTCCGCTACATAAATCCCATTCAGCGTGAAAAGTAACGCCCTGCACACGTTTTATGTAACGCCTCAACTCCTCCCAGAATTACGCCTCTTTGAATATGCAAATCAATATAAATCGTCCTTAAGCGCAGCCTTCTGTGAAAAGACATTGGGAAAAGCACGGGGGGAAAATATAAGAATTTCAGTGAATACCAAGTGGAGGCAAAGGAAAAACATACTATTTGTTCAAATAAACCGTGGTATAAATAACAAAAGGAAGCCGATCGACTGACATAACGTGTTGGAGAAACTTGAAAGCTCATGTTCACAAAATCGCACAGTGCCGGAAATAAAAAAGAAGTCACATATCAAAGTCGCCGTGAAAAGCCGAGTTGTAAGCCCACTGTCTGAGTGTCATATGAAAGCTTATTAGGGTACAGAGAAAAAAGGCACACAGTGGGGAAAAAGCACGAAATGTCAACTTCAATCTCGACATTTCCACTTTAATCACTTAGTTTATTTTGTCATTACAATAGAACATCATAAACTTCATCTTTCGTTTAATTAACCAGTTTCTCAAATCACATCGTAATTAAAGTAGCACGTTAAATGCTTTGTTTTGTATGTGATCTTCTATTTGCTCTATGTGTGTGAATCACTACTTGCTTCTTAAACCGGCTCTCTTCCTCCAACTGGACACAGAATCCATTACATTCGTGATATTACTGTTCTCTGAATAACTAAAATACTGAGATGTATACGTGATATAATTTTCATGATGATAGTTAAAGCATGTTATTAAACATGGGTTTCACGGCGCAGTGATTGTGTGCGACCTTTGATGAAATTATTTATTGCAGCAGTACTCATGGGCGGCTCTATGTCCAAAAGAGAAAGTCCAATGTCAATATGGTATCTTATGCACGGTGGATGGCCACATGCGTTGCGGAAACTGCATAGCACTACAAGTTAAAGTTTTACCTGTATAATATAATAAACATATTTTGCTACATTTCATTTAAAAAATTATATTGTCATCATATGTAAATACGCGCTTTATAAAGTGGCTCAGGTTGTGAGATATTATAACTGTAGTGCAAGTTTACAGTGGGGTGATTGTACTTATAAGTACAAACAGTTCTACAAGGAGCAATTGATTGAGTGCGTTTAAAGTTCTTGGGATGAAACTGTTTCTGAACCGCGAGGTCCTTACAGGAAAGGCTTTAAAACGTTTGCAGTGGCTGAGACAGCATGTTCTTGAAGCTGTATACTGATAATTCTCTATCCGATCAGCTGCTGCTGTGATTCACACTCAGATACAGTGATATAAATACTCCGAGTGGTGCAGTGAGAGAAATTTGGAAAAATATGATCCGCTGGGGCAACTCCTAACGGGAGCAGCTGAAAGAAGAAGAAGGCGCAGTTAGAGTAACAACGCTAAAGCAGTTCTGGTATTTGGAATGCTATGGCTATTCCCTGGACCATTATATTGTTACAAGTTAATTACAATCAGATGTATTACACTAATAAACAATATGCGGTTAGTTTCAGTGTATTTATTATCAGGAAAATAAGGTGTAACCACACAGGAACAGTAGCACTGCGTTGACGCTGGGTGCCGCCAGTCTGCAAAACCGAGCGGAGAACTTGCGTACGACAAGGCATGAGGTACCGTGGAAAAGTGTGTGGCTTTAAGCCAAGTGTAGGTTTTATACAACACGATTTGAACGTGGAAAAGTTCTTACGCAACATTTCTGTGCATACGCACCGTTTATACATGAGGCCCCAGGTGGTCTCACATGTAAAGGGCAAAACACCAATAAAAATGAATAAATGGAAAACAATAAAAGTTAATTACTAAATCAAATAATACTCCATTTTCTAAAAACTAAACACATTTTTAATAAACAAACAATCAAAATAACAATAAAAAGACATCAAAAAAATAAAATATAAACAATAAAGCACTTAAGCCAAGGACAGCTGGGAGATGCAAATGGCAGAATCTACCTCTCCTCACCTAAATGAAGAGTGGCTGACCTATCGCATAGCTTTCACTTACATTTTACTGACATCTATTGTCTTTGCTGAGGTATCACTGAGAGTCACTGCTCCCTCCCTGTGTCTCTACTGGCTAAGATGGCTGGAATGGGAAGCATTCTCAAGGTGCTAGGAATTACAAGCAGGACATTCTACCACTCAGCTCAGCCGCCATCGAGATGCTTACCTGTAAGTGAGCTGTCAATTATATTGAACAGCAAGTGCTCATGAAAGCACAAAGTAATTGAAAACGGTCACAACCTCCATAATGTGCAGCCCTGTTCTTCCACGTTTGTGACAGCTACTATATATTTATCCTAGGCAAAACTTGTGTGCTTCTTTCATGAGTAAATAAGTGAACATCCATAGTTGAAAATGAATTGAAATTCAGTTGAAAAGAAAATTTGGTGGTTTTACATGCCTATTTGTGTCTACAGAATTGCCCTATTCTGAGAGTGTCATGACCTAAGACCCCCTCCCCTCCCCTCTCCTCCCATAATTGAATTCAGTTTTCTAAGTACATTATAATAAACTTCTTAGTCAGAAAATTACCTCAGGATCAAGAAAAATATCTTCTTTATAAATGAATATTTCTGCTGTTCTTTTTTTATATATATATAATTTTAATGACATACTTCTCCCATTCATATTTTCTTCAAGCTAGATTGATAGTAATAGTCATTTGCATCTTCTGTAAAAGAGGGTACATCTGATTCCATTAAACTAAGATGTAATAACACATTTTTTTCTTTTTGATTCATAATTCAGACCTTTGACATTCCAGCTACTGGGGATTAATGAACAATAATGAACCAGCTTTATTCACAAAGTTTGAGGTTATAGGAGCAGAAATTTTAACAGCCAGATGAACTTTTGATGTCAACCCGTTTAGCCACCTTTTATGATACCAAGAAGGGACCTTATTCTAACAACAGGTTACACGTTTAAATATGTGCAAATGTGTATATCCCTTCGGAGTTTTCTGCCTGATGGCTATTCAGCATTTGCATTGCCTTGGCTCAATGTCCTTATGCACTACTGATCAAAGCACTGTGATGTCCCTACATTGATGGATTAAAGGCCAGAAGTCCACATGACCGTCATCATCAAGTTCTTTCATGTGAAACCTGAATACCATGAGGACTGATTGTGAGGTCATTTATGTTAGGTACTGCCTAGAAGGGGTTGAGTGATCTCATGGCCTAGGAACCCCTGCTGAGTTTATTTTTTATTCTCCAGCCATCTGGAGTTTTTTTTTGTTTTGTCTGTCCTCCCTGGCCATTGGACCTTACCATTATTCTATGTTAATTAGTGTTCCCTTATTTTAATTCTTATTTGAATTTTTTTCTCTTTCTTCATCATGTAAAGCACTTTGAGCTATATTGTTTGTATGAAAATGTGCTATAAAAATAAATGTTGTTGTTGGTGTTCTTGCATAGAACAGAAGCTACCAGTGACACCCTTTCAGTCCTCGAATTTTAATGGTGAGTCATAAGTGGCTGCAGTGTTGTTTTGCTTATTAAGCATTCAAAAGTATTCAACTCAAATTCTGATTTTGGATACTAGATAGATAGATAGATAGATAGATACTTTATTAATCCCAAGGGGAAGTACTGTTGACCTCGACACTATTCATGATGCTACTGCCCATAATGTTGACACCTTGCTGTAGCCCACTGCTGATACAGGCCTCCTTCTGAAAATGAGATTCCAGTGCAAAGTCTGATGCTTTCAGTCCTGAATTATGAGCGCTGTTTAGTAGACAGTGTAAAAAGATTATTTTCCCCTAATGATAAACATTAACTTAACGTTATGCGATACAGTTTATGTCTCAAGTAGCTGCCACAAAGTAAATAAGATTTACTGTTGTATAAGTGATGAGGAAAGAAAAAAAAATTGTTGCAGACTTCACAATGCATTAATGGTAAATGATACACTTCATTTAAGTAGTCTAACTTACCTGTGTTGCATTCACATTAGGCGTGCAACAACTAAAAATGGAATTAGTTGGGCTTATTGTTGATACAAAGTTTATTCAGTTATATCAATTCCCTAATTTTCTGTACTGCTCTTTCTCCTTTTCTATGCTTTATTTTTAATGTATTTAGCGTAGTATTGGGACAGAGATTAGGCTCACGGGTCAACGAGTTGATGATGACACATATCTGTTTGGAACTTTCCAAATTTGAACCAGTCGTGCCGACTACACTGTGGAGTTCAGTCAACTGAATAGCTTGAAAATGCTTTCAAGGTGTAATAATAAAAGACTCTCTGGATCCATCCTTTTGATATCAAGCTGTCATTACAGATGTCATTCGTATTGCTTTCTTCTTTTGAAATTCTGTTATTATCCTCTTTGAGTTGTCATGTTTTATTAGAAAGTGAGTCCAAGTAATGCCTTAAAATGAAATATTTCATATATGTGTGTGAATTTTTAAAATGTGCAGTGAACTTAAGCCGTTTCCTCGGTGCCATGAGAAATTCACACTGCTCAACATATCGGGGCTACTGACTTTAGATCAATGATTTTCTTACATGTTTGGGGACCTGTTGCATTATGGTCTGATAAGCTCAGATTACCTTATTATGTAAAAAAAAAATCAAATGATATAAAAAACAATGGTCACCCATATTTTAATTGCTTCTTAATTATTGACAATTCTAGCAACCAATGATAATCTAACCTATCATTTTAGATAGATAGATAGATAGATAGATAGATAGATAGATAGATAGTGTGACAGATTAGGGGCTTTCTCGCTCCCTTGTACCCTCAGACCAATCATCAGACACCAGGTAAAAGTCCAATAATAATATTTATTATTATAAATAAGTGCACAAAGCACACTCCTCTCCACAATTCTCATATAACAAACCAATAATCCAATAAACAATCCTCCAGTCTCCCAGACGCATAGCCACCCTGCCTCCCAACTCAGCTCAATTGTCTGGGATCTCCCACAGTCCTTTATAGTCCTCGACCCGGAAGTGCTTCTGAGCCCTCAGTCCATGTGATTATCCAGCACTTCCGGGTCAGGTAAAAACCTCTTTTTCTTCAGCCCGGAAGTATATCATTTCTTCCTTTCCCGTGACTTGGAAATACTTCCAGGCTATATGGAACATATAATCCACTGGGCCTCCCTGCAGAGACTCTTGGCAGCCCCCTTGGTATCCAGCAGGGCTGTACATTATAATTCCACTGTCCATAATTCCCTGCTGGCATTCGGGGCACCTCTATGCTGCAAGGAGGCCTCCATCTGGTGGCCTGGGGGTATTGGCCGGGATGAATAGCCGGGTATATCTCACAATAGATAGATAGATGTTATTTGTCCCAAGGGGGATATTTAGCTGTTTAAAGAAGCTCAAATATTATAATAAACAATATACATAAGAATTACTGGCTTAAGATTAAAAACAGCAGTCAGAGTGAGGCATTATAAAAGCATATTCCCATAGGTATGAAGAAGCCCCAGTCGCATTTCTTTACAAACTTCTGTTGAATAATGTGTTGGCTATAAGTCCTCAGTGTTAATGTGTCACAGATAGGAGGTGCAGCATTGTTCATAATGGCCCCCGGTTTTGCATTCATTCTTTTCTTCCGCTACTACCTCCAGTGGGTCCTGAGTGTGTCACTTAACTGAGCCTGCCTTTGTAATTAACTTGTTGATTTGGTGTTACTAGCCCACCACATCACAGTTGTGGAAAATGGCTCTGGCCATCACAGAGTTGTGGAAGATGTGAAGAATGTCACTACCCACACTAAAGGAATGAAGTCTCCTAATAATAAGCAGACTGTTCTGCCCTTTCTTCTGTAGTTCCTCTGTGTTACTGGAGTAGTCCAGACTGTCATTGATGTGGAGTCTAAGTGTCTGTAGCAGTGCACCACCTCCACATCCACTTCGTGAACATGACTGGACATATAGGCTCTTTGGTGCAGCAAAAGTCAATAACCAGTTCCTTGGTTTTGCTGATGTTAAAGTGTAGACAATTTACACCAAGAAACAAAGTTCTCCACCTGACTCCTACCCTCTGTGTCATCCTTCTTGTCAATAAACCCGAATAGTGCAGAATCATCTTAGAATTTCTGCAAATGACATGGTCTGGGTGCCTCATGTATAAATGGTGAGTATGCACAAAAATGTTGTGTACGCCCATTTCCACACTCACACTCAGTATAAAAACTGAACTTGGTGTAAAGCCACACACATTCTCACGGCAGCCTTAACCTGTGCATATGCAATTTTTTGGCTTGGTTTTGCAAACTGGCAGCACCCAGCGTCAAAGCGTGCTACTGTTTCTGGGTGGCTTTCCTTTATTTTTTAGATTCAAATCCCTGATGCAGCTATATCAAAAACACTGAAATTAACCACATATTGTTTATTAGGTTAAGACATCTGATTGTAATTAACCTGTAACAATATAAAGGTCCACGGAATGGCCAAACTATTCCAAATACTATGGCTGCTTTTAGCATTGAAAATCTCGGTGCACCACTCAGAGTATTTTAACCTACTGTATCTGGGTGTTGAATCACAGCACTACAGCAGCTCATCGGAAAGAGGATTATCGAGATACAGCATCTAACACATTCTTCTTTGGCCATTTGCACAGTGTATTTGAACTTCTCTGGACGGGGCACAACTTCATCGCTACTACAGTGCCGCTGTGCACGCATGCTCTAATTCCTATCATCATGAAAATGATATCAAGCATACATCTTGGTATTTAAATTGTTCAGAGAGCTGTATGAATGTAATGGATTCTGTGTCCTGTCAGTGGAAGAGAAAGCGAAAGAGACTTTCTGAACTTGAGCTTTCGAGTTTCTCCGACACTCTATGTCACTCATTCAGCTTCCTTTTGTTGTTTATACAACTGTTTAAACCAACAAATAGCATGTTTTTCCTTGCCTCCACTTGGTATTCTCTGAAATTCTTCTATTTTCCTCGTGCATTTGCCATTGTCTTTTCACAGAACGCTAAACGTAAGGGGCTATTTATATTAAAACATGCAAAATTCTGGGAGGAGTCAGGGTGGGACAGCAGGTGCGTGCACGAGCGTTACTTTTCAGTCTGACCAGCTATTTTGTAGCGGAAGTGCATGGAAGTTGGCATATGGATAGTTTTGTGCACCTGAATTTTTTTTGTGTACACACATTTCCACTTTTGACCATACACCATGTTTTACTGTGTTCTTTTATCCTTATTTTAGCATGGTCGCTAATATCCTATTTTTTTTTATATACCCGTAGATCAGAGGATGAGCCCCATGACAAACACTGATATCACTTCCAGCTTTCTGCTTGAGGTCTCATTTCTTCTTGCCTGTGAACTATTTAAAGAACAAAGACACTGGGAATCGGCATTCATTCCTGCACCAGACACCAAAGAGGATGGAGCTCTACAAAATAGACACTCTGAAGAATGCCTGATGTTGTGTATTTTTTTTGGATATTTCTTTTCATTTAATTTTCTTTGCATACCCATTGGTCACCACACTTTGACATTTCTATTACTATCTCACAAGTTGTTAATGATTACTTCTTTGAAGATCTTCTAGGGGATTAGGCATAAATAAAAGATGTGTGTGTGTGTGTGTGTATAGAGCTGTCCGTTCTGCTCATGCTCAACCACAGCAAAAGATAAAGAGACACAACATCGGAATAAAGCAGTCACCGCAGCTCAGCAATGTGCAAGTGAAATACCTGAGCAACGGAGGGCAAAGCTTGAAGTTTTCACAACAAACATTGTCTATCTGGAGGTATTTTCTCAGGACAAAGATTAATAGGACTCATATGCCAGTGATACGGCTAAGATATGGCATCACCAGTGTCTTCTTATGAAAGCCAGTGGGGCAGGAAGCACAGGTGGGTCCTCGTCCTCTGCACTGAGTAATTCTTAAGAGTTACCTAATGCCTCTCCAAGTTCACGAACATAGTTAGACCACACACAGCTTGTTACAGTTAGGTTCATAAATATTTGGACAGAGACAACTTTTTCTAATTTTGGTTCTGTACATTACCACAATAAACTTTAAATGAAACAACTCAGATGCAGTTGAAGTGTAGACTTTCAGCTTTAATTCAGTGGGTTGAACAAAACGATTGCATAAAAATGTGAGGCAACTAAAGCATTTTTTTAACACAATCCCTTCATTTCAGCGGCTCAAAAGTAATTGGACAATTGACTCAAAGGCTATTTCATGGGCAGGTGTATTCAAGTCCGTCATTCTGTCATTATCAATTAAGCAGATAAAAGCCCTGGAGTTGATTCGAGGTGTGGTGCTTGCATGTGGAAGATTTTGCTGTGAACAGACAACATGTGGTCAAAGGAGCTCTCCATGCAGGTGAAAGACGCCAACCTTAAGCTGCAAAAACAGAAAAAACCCATCCGAGAAATTGGTACAATATTATGAGTGACAAAATCTTCAGTTTGGTACATCCTGAGAAAGGAAGCAAGCACTGGTGAACTCAGCAACGCAAAAAGACCTGGACGTCCACGGAAGACAACAGTGGTGGATGATCGCAGAATCATTTCCATGGTGAAGAGAAACCCCTTCACAACAGCCAAACAAGTGAATAACACTCTCCAGGTGGTCGGCGTATCGATATCCAAGTCTACCATAAAGAGAAGACTGCATGAAAGTAAATACAGAGGGTGTACTGCAAGGTGCAAGCCACTCATAAGCCTCAAGAATAGAAAGGCTAGATTGGACTTTGCTAAAGAACATCTAAAAAAGCCAGCACAGTTCTGGAAAAACATTCTTTGGACAGATGAAACCAAGATCAACCTCTACCAGAATGATGGCAAGAAAAAAGTATGGAGAAGGCGTGGAACAGCTCAATATCCAAAGCATACCACAACATCTGTAAATCACGGTGGAGGGAGGCAGTGTGATGGCTGCCAGTGGTACTGGGACACTAGTGTTTATTGATGATGTGACACAGGACAGAAGCAGCCGAATGAACTCTGAGGTGTTCAGAGACATACTGTCTGCTCCAATCTAGCTAAATGACGTCAAATTGATTGGGTGGCGTTTCATGATACAGATGGACAATGACCCAAAACATACAGCCAAAGCAAACCAGGAGTTTATTAAAGCAAAGAAGTGGAAAGTTCTTGAATGGCCAAGTCAGTCACCTGATCTTAACCCAATTGAGCAGGCATTTCACTTGTTGAGGACTAAACTTTGGACAGAAAGGCCGACAAACAAACAGCAACTGAAAGCAGCTGCAGTAAAGGCCTGGCAGAGCATTAAAAAGGAGGAAACCCAGCATTTGGTGATGTCCATGAGTCCAAAACTTTAGGCTGTCATTGCCAGCAAAGAGTTTTCAACCAAGTATTAGAAATGAACATTTTATATCCAGTTATTTAATTTGTCCAATTACTTTTGAGCCCCTGAAATAAATTGATTGTGTTAAAAAAATACTTTAATTCCCTTACAGTTTTATGCAATCTTTTTGTTCAACCCACTGAATTAAAGTTGAAAGTCTGCACTTCAACTGCATCCGAGTTGTTTAATTTAAAATTCATTGTGGTAATGTACAGAACCAAAATTAGAAAAAAGCCTATGTCCAAATATTTATAGACCTAACTGTATACACTGTATATACAAGCCAGGTTACTGTCAAAGACAGGTAATTGAATAATTTAAAAATATTTACTATCTTTTGCCCAATGCGTACCTTCAGCTCCTTTCCTCTGTACTTGCATGTGTGATCAACTCTTCTTGAGTCTGTTCCCATGAAGCCTGCTTCTTGGACTTTGTTGTTATTTTCAAGATGGCTTTCTCACCTCCTGTCCACTTTTATGCAGGCCGTCTCTCCTTGTGCCTCTCATGTCATTTCTCTTCCTTGTGTGTCTCACACTCACACTTCCTCTTTTGTTGCATCATCAGAGCCAAACTGACCAATCACACAAAAGCCAAACTGACCAATCAAATTAAATTGATCATAGGGACAGGGCACACAGAATTTAGTGTTTTATTTTATACAGCGACCTTCATAATATTTGGGACAAAGACCTATTTTTCCTTGATTTACTCCTCTTCTCCACAATTTAAAAATGACAAATCAAACAATTCAGATCTGATTGAATTGCACATTGCAGACTTTCATTTAAGGGGATTTGCATGCAGTTTGGTCACACCATAAAGAAATAACAACACTTTTTAATATACAGTACACCCCTAAAATTCATGGGGGTTATGTTCCTAGAGCACTCACGAATTGTGAAAAACCGCGACTTTTGGATGTGGTTAAAAAATGCCTTTTAAATGCCTATTTTTATAGTTTCATCCCTAAATACAGTATTCCCCCAAAGCACTTTAATTTCGTTGCAAATTCAGCTTAATAAATTACCTAAAAAATGACCTTAATACATTACCTAAAAACAGAATGTAAAGGTAAACCCGTCTACTGTACAGTACTGTACTGCTATGTCTCCCGCGGTGCTAGAATGTAAAATACCAAATGTTACTGTTATACGTACTGTAATTCATGCAAGCGCGTTTTCTTTGGTATCTGCTGTCATTTTCTTTGTTATAAGCAGAGTAAATACATAATAATTTCATTTAATTAAAATACAGTAAAATGTACAGGTACTCACCAATGATGAATGATATTGATGATGATGATGATGAAGTAGTACTGCACAGGATTTAAAACTCCTCGGGTGGCGCCTCTTCTTCAGGCATTTCAGGAGGAGTTGTATCTTTGGATGGGTCTTCTTCTGGTGGGGTTTTGTGCTGGCTTTTCTTTATAGGTTTCAGGAACATTGTGCTAGGAAGTTGCTACATTGTCTCCTGTAGCGAACTGCTGGTACAATTTCCGTGCTTTCTCACGGATGATGTTACCGTCCAAGGGGATGTTTTTCTTCCTGCAGTTGGTGATTCACAATGCCAAGGCAGATTCCATCCTGGCGATATTTTTATTCCTTACGGTCATAAACCTTTCTGGCACTATCACAGAAAAGTACAGATATGGTACTCCAGATCGCTGCTTTGTTCTTCTTTATGTAGCATACGGTGCTTTCATTAATGCCATAGTGACGTGCTACTGCAGCATAACATTTTACTTCCAGGAGCAAATCCAGTAGTTCAACCTTCTCCTGGAGTGTTTTAAACTTCTTCTGGCACTTAGGCTCAGTTCCAGAAGCCTTAGAAGGTGCACGGCAATTCAACGACATCGTGTGCTTTTAAGAATAACAAAAAAATAACAAAATGGAAAACACGAGGACACTTAGCTGGAGACGCGTCACAAATCAGCAGTCAATCAGCAGCAAGGAGAAATGAATAACGCTCTCGGATTGGCTACTTTCAACATCTCAAACCGCGGTGGTAAACCCACTCACCTGGAGATACGTCACAAAGTAGCAGTCAATCAGCAGCAAGGAGAAATGAATAATGCACTAGGATTGGCTACAGCTACTGGTTGCAGCTACTATGTTGGTTAAGGTTCAAGTATTTAGCATTATGCATTATGTATTATACTTCAAAGACACATGATATCCTATATGGTGTTGAACAAGGCTCTATCCTGGGTCCACTGCTCTTTTCAATCTACATGCTTCCATTAGGTCAGATGATCTCGGGGCATAACATGAGTTAATACAGCTATGCTGATGACACGTAGCTGTATTTATCAATAGCACCTGATGACCCCAACGTTTCCCTCAGCGGTTGCTTCCTGTTCTCTCTACAGCACAGTATTGCCACGAAAAAAGCCATAAAAATTTGTGGAGGATATTTGCGCTTTCCGCTAACAATTAATAGGTAGGATCTAAAAAAACAACTGAGTCCGCGAACCCTTAACTGCGACTTTGTGGTGGTCTACTGTGTATGTATATGTATATATATATATATGTTTATATATATATATATTTATTTATTAAAGATTAATAGGACTCATATGCCAGCGATACAGCTAAGACATAGCATCACCAGTGTCTTCTTACGAAAGCACAGGTGGGTCCTATATATAGATATAGATATATGTAAGCATATTACAATTTAAATATACATATATAAATGTATGTATATATTATTTATATATATATATTTTTTTTTTTTCATTTAATGTAAACTATTTTGCCGTTAGTAGGTCAATTTTTCTGTTCTTCCAGATAAAACAGTATTTGCTAGTTATACAGTATTACACAGTAATTATTATTTGGATCTGTTAGGTATATATGCAAAATGTGGCATAAATCTTTTGCTGCTTTGAAAGAAACAAGCCAGTATCATTTTGTCAATGTGGTGATTAAGTAAGGTTTTAAAATGTCTTACACATTACGCAAGGTTTGTAAGAAGGGCTGAAGCCCTATAATCTATCCTTATGTAATTTGTTTTAATTTGTGTATTTATTTCCAAGTGCAGGAAAAGATCAGATGTGATTAAATTGTCATCTGAAATGGTTTAACTACTTATATTTTCATACCATTATTTATAATGTGTGATTATGAAGGTGTGTCAAAACAAAACGTTTTTTTAGGGCATCCAAGGCTAATTGCTATAAAATATAATTATGGGAAAGAACAGGTTCCTAAAACCAGCTGTGAATGACATAATGACAATTTGCTTGTCATTCAGTAGGATGCCCTGTTCTTCAGAAAAAAGTTTGTGAAGTTTTTAAAATATTTTGCAATTTGCTGATATACTGTGCTGTATTTTTTCAACAAAAGGCACATATAAGTTACTATGCTGTTATGTGTCTACCAGTTCATTTTCTGAATTTTCATAATAGTAATTCTTTACATTTATAAAGCGCTTTTCTCACAACTCAAAGCACTTTTTTTCCACTTCAACCACCACTAATGTGTAGCAACCACCTGGTTGATGCTATGGCAGTCATTTTTGTACCAGTATGCTCAAACACACATGAGCTATTAGGTGTTGAAGGGGTCAGAGAGATAGCCAATTAGAGACAGGGGATGATTAGGGGGCCAGAATGACTAGGCTGTGATGAGCAATTAAATCAGGACATCGGGATACACTCAACTCTTTACAAAGGATGCCCAGGGATATTTTGTGACCACAGGGAGCCAGGACACCGGTTTTACATCTCATCTGAAAGACTGTGCCATATTTACAGCACAGTGCCCCTATCACTGCACTGGGGCATTGGGATCCACATTCAGACCACAAGAGTGGGCTCAGTTACCTTGATATAAATCTAAAGGCCAGAGACCACCTCCTACAACAGAGAAAGGAAAAACAAATAAAGTAGGACTCTTCCTGAATTATTGAATTCATTACCGGTATTGCTGAAGACAAAACTGATAATTAATTAACCAAGTTGAAAATGTCTTTTTCAAATCCTACATTGTTATAGCGTCATCCTGGGTTGCTGTCTTATTAGATATTATTTATCAAAAATTGTACATTTCTCTTTGGATTACATATTGAAACATTCTTAGCTGGTGGATTGCCTATTTTAGTAAAGTCTTTTGGTGTTGTGACACTTCTTTGAGGCCTTCTTTGAAAAATGAATCTTTTTTATTTATAAGGATTCTTTGATCGCCCTTTTATAACAAGCCGGAGGTTTACGGGTCACCCTTCCACACGTAGAGCTAGTGTGATATTTTACAGACTTTACTAATTTGTTTTTTCTAGCAGCCCATTATTGCGGCCTGCTCTAGCTTGAGCCAGTAGGTTTCCCCTATGTCTGGCTGAAGTTAAGGTTACCTCAGATGGGAAGGCCAGGTAGGTTTCTGCTCTGCTTCCTAGCTTTTTTTTTTGGAAGCCTCACCATATTTTGCTCTGGAGGAAACTGCAGATAATTACAGAATGTTTCCCAAAGAAATTATTCTCTGCCCAAGCCTTTACAGTGCTGGGGGCAGTTCCTAGATGGAGATGGACTGGTAGTCCTGCCCCCTGAGGAATCACCCACAAAGGACAAGGACACAGCAGAATATATACTATACTTGAACACAGTAACATAATTAAACAAAACTGAGATATTGGGAGTGTAAAATAAATAACTATTATAAACATATGTAAGCATAGATAAATTAAACTGAAAAGACATAAAACGGAAGTAAAACAGAAGGTATAGAAAATGAATACTAACCTCTACTTTCTCTTCTGTTCTTTTTCTGATTTTCTGTGATGGCGACCTGCGCCACCACCACCTGATCAAAGCACCGTGATGTCCCTACATTGATGGATTAAAGGCCAGAAGTCCACATGACCGTCATCATCAAATTCTTCCATGTGAACCCTGATTACAATGAGGAGTAATTGAGGTCATTTATGTTAGGTAGAATGCCTAGAGGGAGCTGGGTGGTCTCGTGGCCTCTGAACCCCTCCAGATTTTATTTTTTTTCTCCACCCGTCTGGAGTTTTTTTTGTTTGTTTTTTCTGTCCTCCCTGGCCATCAGACCTTATTTTTATTCTCTGTTAATTCGTGTTCCCTAATTTTAATTACAGTAATCCCTCGCTATATCGCGCTTCGACTTTCGCGGCTTCACTCTATCGCGGATTTTAAATGTAAGCACTAATCTAAATATATATCACAGATTTTTCACTGGTTCGCGGATTTCTGCAGACAAAGGGTCTTTTAATTTATGGTACAAGCTTCCTCAGTTTGTTTGCCCAGTTGATTTCATACAAGGGACGCTATTGGCGGATGGCTTAGAAGCTACCCAATCAGAACATGTATTACATATTAACTAAAACTCCTCAATGATATACGATATGCTTCCCCCGCGGTGCTTGATTGTTTGCTTTTCTCTGTCTCTCTCACTCTCGGAGGTGGTGTGAGCAGAGGGGCTGTTTGCAAAGAGGCTGTTTGCTTAGAAGATACGGACGCTCCTCTACAAAATGCCACTTTATCGCGGTGCTTCTGCATACTTAAAAGCATGTATTGATTTTTTGATTGTTTGCTTTTCTTTGCGAGCGCTCGCTCGCTCTCTCTCTCCGACATTCTCTGCTCCTGACGGCGCTCCTTTGAAGAGAAGATATATTTGCATTCTTTTAATTGTGAGAAAGAACTGCCATCTCAGTCTTGTCATGGAGCACAGTTTAAACGTTTGATTAAAGGGTGTTATTTCATGTCTAGAAGGCTCTAATAATGTTAACAGTGTCGGAGAGTTTATAAGGGCTTAAAATATATAAAAATAACCATACAAACATATGGTTTCTACTTTGCGGATTTTCACCTATCGCGGGGGGGTCTGGAACGCAACCCCCGCGATCGAGGAGGGATTACTGTACTTATTTTGTCTTTTTTCTCTTTCCTCATCATGTAAAGAACTTTGAGCTACATCACTTGAATGAAAATATGCTATAGAAATAAATGTTGTTGTTGTTGTTGAATTTGTTGACTCATAACATGATGTAGAGTATTTAAATAAGCAATAAACTGAAAATCTATGTCATTGAAGTATTATTGTCTGTCTTCTGCACTCTTTACTTATAGGATGTGATACTCTCTCTGTATTGTCGTGTATCAGTTGAGTTTGTGTTTTATTGTTATTTTGTTATCTTTTAATTATTACCAAGGGGCTTTGCCCCATGCTCCCTTTGCTTTCCAGCACCCCACACCAAACCCCCACCCACCTAAGGCCTGTGCCTGTGCACCAGACACTTCGCATCTCTGTCACTCGCGTTGTGAAGAGGGGGCTGAATGCTCCCCAAGGGGATTCGGTCGCTCCTCCGAAACCCCCTCTTAAACTGTGATACAATGGGAAACAAATACAGTTTTTATACCTCCTTTTGCTTGATCACTTGCTGGCTTGCTGCTACTGGCGTACCATGTGATCTGGATTTTGAGCGGCACTTCGAACATTTAAAAGCCTGTACAGCAGCTGTCTTTTTGTCTCACTGCCTTGTCTTGAGGGACGTTAAAAGTGTCATCTCCTTTCAAGCCTTCTAAGTTGTTTTTTTTTATTATAGAGAGATTTTTCATATTTTTATGTATTTTTAAGTTTTTTTTGTAATTGTAGATTGATTTTTATTTATGTGCCGCCATTCCATGTGTTTTATGGGTGGCGCTCCAGCAGGAGGGGTGACTGTGATGTCATCACTGCTGGCTCCTCCCTCTGCCTTTATCTGGAGGCCAGGGCTGGAGAACCAGCTAGTGGCTCATAGGTTTATATTGGGGTGTTTTTGTAAGTGTTATTATTATTACTACTATTTATTATTATTATTGTTGTTGTTGTTTGACTAGTTACTGGATTTTGTGGCCTGTTTATGTGGACTCTCCTTTGGGATTGGTGTGTAGGGACTTGACTGCTTTGGACCGCCCTTTAGGCAAATTTTTTTTACACTTCTGAGCATTTTGCACTGTTTTTCCATAAAAATTCCTTGTTGCCCTTCTCTGTACAAGCCAGGGATTTGTGGGAATCCCCTCTCTTTTAGAGCATTTTGATATATTGTGGGACATATCTTTATATTTTGAACTGGTAAACCAGTTTTCCGCACTTTGGGTATAGCCAGGCTGAAGCCAGCAGATAGTGGTCTGGGGAAAGCTGCACTGGTTATGCCTAATCTGGGCTGGCTATTGAAGGTATTGGTCATCATTTCTAGATCTTTTTGAAAGCTCCAACCGATTTTTATTCGTGTTCTATGTTAATGCAGGAAGGTCAGCCACCAGCATGATAGGACTGAATTTGAAGCTCCAGTGACATCACTGGGACCAGGTATGCTATGTGTGTTAACAGGAACAACATAATTAGGAAAAAGGAGAAGCAGACTAAAAATAATTAATAACATAGAAAACATGAAAAAAGAAAAAAAAGACAAACAGCAAGATAATGAGCAACACTTTAAGAAAGAATGGAACTGGCTAAGCTCTGATATACATCAGATACTAATGTAAGAATGCAAACAGAATATATTTAAACTATCTTTATTTCAAGATTTATTATAGAAAGCTGGTTGCGAAAAAAACAAACCGCAAAGCAGCCAAAAATAGAAAGTGCAAATGAAATGTGAAGGTTGTTGCCACTGATTGATTACATTGAAAAGAACTGCAAACCGTTCATCTGTATGAATTAAAAAAAAATGAAAATTGTATGATTTTTTGGCTCCTTAATGACTTAACAAAGAATAATTGATAGAATATTGGGAACAAAACCCAAGCATTTTTAAAGAAAAAAAAAATAGTAAACAACACGCAGATGCAGCAATAGGCTTCAACTCATTAAAGTTCAAAAATCTCACTGCCTTTTATTTACTAGAATATAAGTGGTATCCTCTTAACAGGTGACATGCTGTCATTTTGTCACTTTGTGGGAGAGTACATCTAAAAGTAGGCCCATCATCCACCGAGTTATTTATAACGGGGCAGACGTTGTTAGTGCAACATATGCACCAAATCCTCTTGTACAGAAAAGTTCAGGACCTGCATGATACCACCGTGCTGTTAAAAAGCCACTTCTGAGCTCTCAGCTCTAATAGACACGCAGACCTCCTGAAATTCAGTGCACAGACCTAATCAAAGCTATTTTAAACGTGTCATTTGTTGAACTGTTTATTTTACCTTATCAGGCTTGCAGCGTCTCTCCAATATTTTTATCTTCATAATGGATGTAAAGTCCTTAACAATGAAGCACAAAAGTAATGTTTCTCAATACTTTGGCGGAGATCTCGATAACAGAGGCTCATCGCAGGCCAAATGTACGCTTTCGAATTAGAGTAGGGCTGATTTCACAGAATAAATATACGGAAGGTAGATGTTTAATATTTTTATCTCAAGCAGCTCGATTCCTACCATGTTTCCCTGAAAATAAGACCTAGTCCAAAAATAAAACCTAGCATGATTTTCAGGCTACTCTGTATTATAAAAGTAAGGCACCACGCGATGTGATGTGTGTGCCTGAAACATCCATTAAATTCCGAGGACACCTTGCCACAATATCTCTGAAAAGGATGTTTAATGATTACATCTATCAATTCAGGGATGTGCCCACTCCAGCAAGCATTGGGCGCGAGACCAAAACAAAATACCTGGATGGGGCATCAGCTCAACGCACTCACGTACACTAACGTCATTGTAGCTTCACCAAATCCTCAAATCCTGCTACTACTCTGCCACCGTGTCACCCCCATATGTGTAATTATTAACAGTATTCATTATTTAAACAAAGTTAATGATTTATCTGTAAAATGTAACATGTGTAAACATGAGGTATGAATACACAATGGGAGGTCTGAAAACCTTTTGACACCTTATGAGAAGGATTTAGGAGTCATAGTGGACATAGTGAACTCTAAGCTATCGACTTCCCGGCAGTGTTCAGAACCCATTAACACTAGAATTGCCAGAGCCTATGAAAAAACTCAAAAATCCGTCCCACCTTAAATCGCTTCTTAAATCCGTTTGCACCTCTCCTCCAGCATCTTTTGTCCTCTAAATGTGCCGATAAAGACAAGCTGCAAATTCCAAATATCAAAAAAACACTTTCACAAAAGGTACAAATATAACACAACAATTGCGCTTTTATTCAAAAATATAGCTGCAGAAAAAAGCAGTGTTAGCATGCCACATTGACACACATTTACTATAACTGCCTCGGTGGTGTAATGGTATCAACTCCTGACTGGTAATCAAAAGGTCATGAGTTTGATCCCGCAAGACTCCATTTTGGGAAGTGAACTGCTCTTATTCTTACAATTTTAGAATAAAAACATACATTTGATTTCAGTGTGTAACAGCCAGTGTAATTTATGATACTTTTAAAGGTTAGCTTTGTTTTGTTTTGTTTTTTTATTCACTTTTTATTCTCTCAGTCGCATTCAGGATCCTTCCCTACATCCCCCACATCTGACACTGCTTTTTTCTTTATCTGCACATTTAGAGGATAAAAGACACCGGCGGAGAGATGCAAATGGATTTAAGAAGCAATTTAAGGTGGGACGCACCTACGAGTTTTTTCGTAGGCTCTGGTAATTCTAGTGTTAAGAGAGCTAATAGAATGTCAGGTTATATAGCGCCCTGATGTGTGGAGTACAAGTCACAGGAGGTTCTGCTCAAGCTTTATAACACACTGGTGAGACCTCATCTGGAGTACTGGGTGCAGTTTGGGTCTCCAGGCTACAAAAAGAACATAACAGTGCTAGAAAAGGTCCAGAGAAGAGCGACTAGGCTGATGCCAGGGCTACAGGGGATGAATTATGAGGAAAGATTAAAAGAGCTGAGCCTTTACAAGATAAGCAAAAGAAGATTAAGACGAGACCTGACTGAAGTGTTTATAATGATGAAGGGAATTAGTCCAGTGGATCGAGACTGTAACTTTAAGATAGGCTCATCAAGAACATGGGGACAGAGTTGGAAACTTGTTAAGGGTACATTTCACACAAATATTAGGACGTTTTTGTTTACTCAACAACAACAACAACAACATTTATTTATATAGCACATTTTCATACAAACAGTAGCTCAAAGTGCTTTACATATTAAAGAATAGAAAAATGAAAGACACAATTAATAAATAAATAAATAAATCAACATTAATTAACATCGAATAAGAGTAAGGTTCAATGGCCAGGGGGGACAGAAAAAACAAAAAAACTCCAGACGGCTGGAGAAAAAATAAAATCTGTAGGGATTCCAGACCATGAGATCGCCCAGTCCCCTCTGGGCATTCTACCTAACATAAATGAAACAGTCCTCTTTGGATTTAGGATTCTCATGGAAGGGCTTGATGATGATGATGGTCACGTAGAGTTCTGCCTTTTAATCCATCCATCATTGTTGGAGCATCATGAAGCTTTGAGTAGGTGGAGGTGGCGCAGGCCACCACCACAAAGAAACCGGAAAAAGAAACAGAAAAGAGAGTAGGGGTCATTACCTATTTTAGAGCCACCATGAATAGTTATTTTGAGGAAATTGAACATACAGAGTATCAAACTCAGAGAACCACAGACACTTGGAATAAGAGACCAAATAGTGTGGTAGACAGTAGGACTTTAGGAACTTTCAAAACTCGATTTTTTTTAGAAAAATTCAGTGGATAGGCTTGGTTTAGTTGTTTTAATTTAGTTTTACTTGGTAAAATACCACCTGGCCAAGGTACATATTGTAACAACTGGTAGTTGAGTATTGAAGTTCTCGGAGCTGAACTTTGCTGCGCACTTCCCCCAAGCTATCGGCTAGCGGAATGCCAGCGCCATATACGCAGCTGTACCTAGCTCATTAAGCAGGCGAACACTCGTGTCCCATACACCGCACGACCCCGAGTGTCTCTGTAAATAATTGCATAGATGGAATATCTAGCAAGACACAGCTCTGTCCTTTATAACCTCTTTAATAGAGCAGAGAGTCAAAAACAAAGCTTAATACATGCAAGGCCATAGCCAAAGTCATTCATCAACACATCTTTCTCCATAATGGTAACTGTTACACTTTTTATATACCTGGGCTGCAAATGACCCAAGCTCACCCAACTAACTGAAACATAAACACATATAACATTTATAGTGCAAAAGAAATCGATTGCCTTGCTTAATTAACACAAAAAGTAAACTCTAAAGAAATACCCATAATGCACCATGCTGTTAACGCTGACTACCGGGTCATTACGTCTAAGCGTTTAAGTGTGTGTGTCTGTCTGTCCGGTTCAGAAGTGAGAGGTGGAGTCTGGGTAGGGGCTATACCTCTGAAGATACACAAGCGAGGCAAGCATATCAGCAAAATGAAACCTCCGAAGAACGAGTCACTCACTTAGCCAGTAACACACAAGCGAGGTGAGCACGTTGGCAAAACGAAATCTCTTAAGAAAGAGACACTCGCTTAACCACTAATCCACAAGCGGCGCTAGCACATCAGCAAAACAAATCCTCCTAGGAGAGAGACACCCAGTGTAGTTCCTTTCGATTACCTGACATCTCTACATTTCAATTTTTTTTCTAACAATTTCAATCATTTCTAGGACCCCGGGCTTTTTACAGAATGGGCTTACACAACTAGTATCTACATACAGTAACTATTTACTGGATATTGTGTATATATAATCACACACTGGATAATTAGAATACGTATGCACAGAATTTAGAAGGTATATTATGATTAAGTACTTATTTTAATTAAGCACTTCTTTTGCGATTCTGTATCTTTATTAAACTTTAGAGTTTTATTCTCTAGTATCGTTCATCTTCTAAACCTAACTCAGCTAGCAGATTGCCTCCTGATACTTCAAGCGACACATATAAAGCTTTTGCAGCATTCTTTACTGACAAAATAAACGATATTAGATGTAATATAATACGTCCCTCAAAGGCCTATGCGGTTGACCCTTATCAAGATTACTATAGTGGAACTAAATGCCTTCACTAAGCTAGGTTTACCTGAATGTCATCAAATAATTACTCCATTCACTTGTTCGTAATAATAGTAATAATAATCAATGATAATAAGGTTCAGGTTTTTGAAAGCTGAAGCCCTTCCATCTTTTATGGCTTCTCACTTTAGTCTATGAGCAGGTCATGTAGGGTGGTGCCATCAGCAGTTTTACAGATGGCTCACTGGAAGTGCAGCTGTTTGTGATAAAGTAGAGAGTGAGGGGAGACAGAAAATATCCATGAGGACACGGTTGGGAATTTTCTTTTAAATAACATCAGAGGTCACTCCTGTAATGGTTCTAATGGACATCCATTTATTCAACAGATGTGAGGAAGCACTGACGTAGCAACACCTCGGCTCAGGAGGCCACATGCCAACTATTAGTTGAGATAGCTGTGCTTCTATAAAAGGATAATTTGCATAACATACAGCAGTTGTGTAACTCACATTAAATCATTTTACACCAATCAAGATACAGAGACTAGAATCTCACATCATACGTCTTGTTTGGGTTAACTGCCATGTAAG
This sequence comes from Polypterus senegalus, assembly GCF_016835505.1. Classification (NCBI taxonomy): domain Eukaryota; kingdom Metazoa; phylum Chordata; class Cladistia; order Polypteriformes; family Polypteridae; genus Polypterus; species Polypterus senegalus. The sequence continues at coordinate 26,525,770 of NC_053155.1, read as the reverse complement.
TAAAATACAATGTGGATGGATGGAAGAAACAATCTAAGCTCTTGTGAAGTGTTGGGATGCTAACCAGGTCTCCCCCATTTATTCTGGTAGCGTGCAAACTAAAAACAGGTGCTTGATGGCTCTGAAATAAACGTAAAATGGCTACAGTGACCAATGCATTGAAAAGGTCTGGAGAGCTCCGTCCATCTCAGAGGGGTCAGATCCAAATGAGACGCAGACATTCAGGGGCGTCTCCCTTTTATAGCAGTCTGGCCAGATGTTTAGTGTGGTCAGTTGCCTTCTGGGGGCGTCTTCTCTGTGCCGAAGAACAAAAAGGGAAAAGCCTGTTAGCAGCAGCAGCAGCAGCACCCCCTCTCATCTTGGCAGGGTATTACATGCAGTACCACTCAAACGTTCTAGAACACCTCATTTTTTTCTTCAAATGTAATCAGTTGAAATGCAATGAATAACCTAAAATGTTGAAAAGGTAAGCAGTAAACTGCCAGAGGTTTAAAGTTAAAGTTTAGAAAATTTCAGAATATTACAAATGGGCCTTCTTGAGGGAACAAGTAATGGGTTACAACCTACAGATGTTGTGCAGCAATTCAAGAAAATGAAGCCTTGCAAGCTGAAGCAAACAATTTGCACAGGTGTCCCAACTTCTATTGATGACTTAAAAACCCTCTGTGTGTCTTAAAGCAGAGTTGGAACAGACTGTCTTACTACACCCTCTGAAGTACTACTATTGACAGCCTTAAACCTACTCTCAGCCCTCTTGATATTGTACCACCATGCCTCATGGTGGAAGCCTTTGATGTTTTGGGCCCATCTTTAAACATGCTGCAGTGCATCCCTGTCTAAAAATGGCACAATTAGATCCTGGAGTTTTAGCCAGTTTTCACCCGATTTCCCAATTGCCATTTCTGGCTAAAATATTAGAAAGAAAGAATCACCTTAACTCCAACCTTCATGTCTCTGGGATGTGGCAGTAAAACCAATGAAAAACACATAGGGACACATGGGTAGAACGTACAAATTTTACACACATATCTCCAGACAGAATTCCATCTCAGGATAATGGATCCGTGAGGCAAAAGCGTTAACCATTTTGCAAAGGTGTTTTTACCATTTAAAAAAGATCTTGAAATATCATCAACAACCTATGCAGTTATCACTGCAATTCTCCATTACAATTGCCCAGACCATGGAACATCTGTATCATAGTTGTAGTTACATACCCTGATGTTTTTATTGCATTTTGAAAGTACAGATACAATGTAACTATGTAAGTACACTTGTTTTTGGATCAGTGATAAATTGTTACATTGTAGTTATATAAACTGTGGAATAACAATGACAACTGAGTAATTAACTATAGCGTTACTTTGTATTACACAGTGACACACACGTGCGAGTTGGAGGCAGTCAAAGAGCCTAAAGGTGAGTGAAATATCGCGAGACAGAGGGTCATCACGTGGTGCTTACCTGAATCTCTTTTCGCCTACAGAAAACCTGAGAAAAACTAAGAAGCTCCACTTCCGGGTTCAAAATGGCTGAAACAACGTCACGTCCGGTTCGTCATGACGACATCACTTCCGGTCCCACAACCCACTGCTTCCTGTCTCCAATTGTCACTTCCTGCCAACCATTTCCTGTGCCATCATTCCCTCTGTTATTTAAACGCCATTTTGTTCACAGTAAAACATTCAATGTACTAAAAAGTCATCTGAATCAGTTTTGTTATTATTGTCTGGACGACAATATATGGGGACGGTCCCCAAACCTTTTTCTGTTTGTAGAAGTCTTTTTTTGCATTTATTACAATAGTAAGTACAGAGTAATAACACGTAGTTACACTGCACTTATACATGTAATTAAAATGTAGTTACAGCGTAATTATGGACACTTAATGTAAAGTGGGGGCGGCACGGTGGCGCAGTGGTAGCGCTGCTGCCTCGCAGTTTGGAGACCCAGGTTCACTTCCCGGGTCCTCCCTGTGTGGAGTTTGCATGTTCTCCCCGTGTCTGCGTGGGTTTCTTCCGGGTGCTCCGGTTTCCTCCCACAATCCAAAGACATGCAGGTTAGGTGGATTGGCGATTCTAAATTGACCCTAGTGTGTGCTTGGTGTGTCGGTGTGTTTGTGTGTGTCCTGTTGACACCCTGCCCGGGATTGGTTCCTGCCTTGTGCCCTGTGTTGGATGGGATTGGCTCCAGCAGACCCCCGTGACCCTGTGTTTGGATTCAGCGGGTTGGAAAATGGATGGATGGGTAATGTAAAGTGTGGACGATATTCCAGTGTTAATGGCAAGAAAACGGCAATTGAACAAATAAAATGAAACAGAGCAGTATTACCATTAGAAGTGTAGGCCTTTCATTTAGAGAAACTGAAAATACATTAAAAAAATAATCAGTGTCAATATAGTGGTGTCCTACACAATCCAAAGGCCATTGGAAATGGTAAGAAACTCTGATAGGAGGAGATCTGGCAGAGCCAAAGTCACCAGCCAATCAGAAGACAGGTTTCTGAGGGTCAGCAGCTTGTGTGATCACAGGCTCCTCACAGCACAACAGCTTCAAGCACAACTTAACAGTGCAGGTCAAAGTAAGTAAATCTCAGAGTTTACTGTGAAGAGGAGACTTTGTGCTGCAGGTCTGACAGGGTGAGTGGCAGGAAGAAAGCCATTCCTTAAAGGATCAAATAGGACCTTGAAATATCGTCTGTGGACTACTGCAGACTGGAAGAAAGTCTTATGGACCGATGAATCAAAATTTTGCAGGGTGCTTGTACACCGTTGAGTCGGTGACAGGATGGATCCTCAGTGTGTGACGCCAACTGTCCAACATGCAGGAAGTGTGATGGCCTGGGCTTCTTTTGCTGGAGGCAGTGTTGGGGACTGGCACGGAGTGACTGGCATTCTGAGTCAAAAGGGTTACCACAGTTTGGCTGTTATATCAGCAAAAGGTGCAGGCTACTTTGATGAATCACAAATTAGACTACAATTTGTACACTGATTCCTGGACTTAGTTTTTTCTATTTGCCATTGTTTGTTTGTTTTATGTCTTGATTCCATGAAACATTAAGCCAAACTGAGTGCATTTTATAAAAACTGAGGTGCTCTCAATCTTTTGACCAGTGGTGTACCTGGGATGAGTCTTTGAGTTGTCTCTCAGATGCACATGCGTGGCAACAGTTAATAAAAGAATGAAATACTTTAAGAAGAGTAACTCATCATATGATCTTGCCATTGTCGTCTTGGATACAAGTGGCTCAGAAAGTCGTATAAGAAAATGTCCGTTCCAATATCGTGATTGATAATCACCAAGTTCCTCTGTCTGAGTATTCCAAAGTTATCCTGTACTTAATGAGTTTAGAAATACTGGAAAATTAATTAAATATTAGTTCAATATCATTTCCCATTTTACATACAGTTTATAGCATTCTATAAAAAAGGGATAGCACATTGTGAAAAAGTGGAAAGAAAAATAAGTCCCTTTGAAAATAAAAACTAGGACAATCAAGCGCATGAAAGCTAAATGTCAAAAATGAGGTTTTGTTGTTGACCTTTATATTATTTTTGCGAGGTCCTTTCTAAGTAAATCTAACAATGACACATTGACATTTTGCTCTCTTTAGCCTCCGTTTTGTAAATGAATGGCGTTGCCTAGCCTTTTGTAATTTCTTTTTGTTGCATACGGCAAGCCGTCTTTATGTTGCTCTGCCATATGACAGTCACTTCGTTAAGTGAATAAGACAAGCAGATGGAGGACAGATGACATGTTATTGATTTACTTTATATTAGAAAAGACGTTATTATACTGGTGCACTCCGACCCCAGGTTTGTTTTTCATGTACGTTTCTATTTAACAGAAATACTAGCTGAATTCAAGTATTCTTATTGAATCCATTTTCAGTGTAGTGTATGTATATATATTTTCATTTTACTATATTTAAACTTATCTCCTTACCTTACATCCAGTAGTGGAACCGGCAGGTAGCAAGGGTCACCAAAGTAAAAGTCTATTTAAAATATTCTGCCACATCCTTTATATATACTGGATTCTGAAAGCATTCCATACCCTTCACTTTCTGCACTTTATGGTATTTTTAATGGGCCATTTCTGTTCTCATTAACCTGCACTCAAGCGTCCGTAATGACAAAGTCAGTCAGTCATTTTTCAGCCCGTGTGGACACTGGGGGTCGCTGTTGCCAAGTGAAACCCAGCAGACAGATGTCCAAGACACACTTGTAAAAAGCACCAAGAAGAATTTTAATATCTTTCTTCAGATACAGTGCACAAAGCACAACACACTCCACAATTCTCCAATAATCAACAATAATAATACAATAAATCAATAACAATAATCCTCCAGTCCCAGCAGCTTCGTCACCCAACCTCTCAACTCTGGCTCTCCTTGCTGGGTTTTCACCAGTCCTTTAAATTGTCCATAACCCAGAAGAAGTGCTCCTTCTCTTCTTCTAGACCAAACGCCACATCATCCTTCCGCAAGTGGCCCGGAAGTACTGTGGGCTTCCGTCCTCGTGACTCCGAAGTACTTCCGGGTTGTTGTAACAGTAGGAGTCTCCAGGTTCTTGGTGATCTCCCCTACGGCACCCAACAGGGCTGAGGAAATGGACTCCACGTCACAGGATGGTTTAAGGGAATCTGGGGAACCGTTGCCGTCCAGGGAAGCAGCCACCTAGCGTCCCGGGGGATGCAGTGCCCAGAAAAGGCTGCCTTCCTCCATTCTTTTCTTCCAGGTACGCCCCGGCCGGACTGATCCGCCGGCCGTCCCTAACACCCACTATATCCTAACACAGGGTCACGGAGTTCTGCAGGAGCCAATCCCAGCCACCACAGGGCACAAGGCAGGAACAAATCCCAGGCAGGGTGCCAGCCTAATGCAGGGCACACACACCCACACACCAAGCACACACACTAGAGACAATTTAGGATCACCAATGCACCTAACATGCATGTCTTTGGAGTGTGGGAGGAAACCCACGCAGGCACGGGGAGAACATGCAAACTCCAGGAAGTGAACCCACGTCTCCTTACTGCGAGGCAGCAGTGATACCACTGCACCACCGTGACGCCCGAATGACAAAGTGAAAACCTGATTTTAGAAAAAGTCAAAAACTTAAACCTCTCATTCATATTCACTCCTCTAATTCAGTTTTATGTAGAAGCCCCTTTGGCAGAAATTACAGTCTTCTCGGTAAGTCTCTACAAGCTTTGCACACCTGGATTTAAGAAATGTGTCTTATTCTCCTTGGCTGATCCATTAGATTGGATGGGAAGTGACTGTAAACTGCCATCTTCACGTTTCTCCACAGAAGTTCTTTGGGGTCTAAGTCTGAGCTCTGGCTGGGCCACTCAAAGGACAGTCAAAGACTTGTCTCAAAGCCCCTCAAGTGTTGTTTAGGCCCTATGCTTCAGGTCATTGTCATGTTCAATGGTGAAGCTTTTCACCAGTCTCAGGTGGCATGAGGTTTTTCTTTGAGGACCTCTCTGTATTTGACTGCATTCACCTCCTCTCAGTTCTGACCAGGCTTTCAGTCCCAGTACCCCCATAGCATGACGCTAGCACCACCATACTTCATCATACAGATGGTATTAGGCAGGTAATGAGCAGTGCCTGGTTTTCAACAGATAGAGTGCTTGAAGTTCTGACCAAAGAGGTCAATTTTTGTCTCATCAGACCAGAGAATCATATTCCTCATGCTCTCAGAGTCCTTTAAATGCTGTTGACTTCTGTTTAGCCATTCTACCATAAACGCCTGAATGATGAAGTTCTGCTGCGGTGGCCATCCTTCCAAAAGGTTTGCCCATCTCAGCCAAGGACTTAGGAAGCACTTTAATAGTAACCGCTGGCTTCTTTGTCAACTCCCCAACCAGGGCCCTTCTTGCCCAGTTACTCAGTTTGGTTGCACATTCAACTCTAGGAAGAGTCCTGCTGGTTCCAAACTTTTTCCATGTCCCATTTATTAAGGCCCTGCGGTGGGTTGGCACCCTGCCCAGGATTGGTTCCTGCCTTGTGCCCTGTGTTGGCTGGGATTGGCTCCAGCAGAACCCGTGACCCTGTATTTGGATTCAGCAGGTTAGAAAATGGATGGATGGATTTATTAAGGCCACTGTGCTCATGGGAACACTCAAAGTTGTAGAAATGGTTTTATGCCTGTGTGCCGTAATCTATGCCTCATAACAATTTAATCACAGGGGTCTGCAGAGAGTTCCTTGGACTTCATGGCTTGGTTTTATGTCCTGAGGTGCAGTGTGAATTGTGGGACCTTCTATACCAAGGTGGGCACCTTTGTAGTCGATGTCCTGTTGTGACACACTGTGTAGTAGCAAAGATGGCACCAGACTACACACTGGGCATCTTGTGGTTCAAGACCGATCTGGATCAGAATTGAGAGGTGTTAGACAGGGAGGCACAGGCATAAAACAGATTTTATTACAGAACAAGTGTGTTTATTTTCAGATGCTCAAAAAAATTGGATTAGAAGGGTTTTCTTATCGAGTCCTCACTGCAACTGACACACAAAACCCAAGGAAAAAAAGTGAAACTGTATGTTACTTACATGTCCCCAAGTGAAAAAGAAACAAAAACAATAAATGTATATGCACAAAAAATGAATAGTCTTCTAAATAGAAAATCATATAAATATGTCTACCAAAGCTATACCATAACTTATTTATATCAATGTTATACATACAAAAAGAAAATATATGCAAAGTAAAGCAACAAGCCGCTATGCTTGATGTACTCTTGAGATTAAGCTAACCAAACTGTCACTCACCACAACGACTGACTCAAAAGACGAACCCTGTAGGCAGGAAGTGCCTTTTATACTGCCGTTTTGCCGACCAATCATCAAGCGATGTGTCACCCCCTAACCAATCACGAGTGACATCAGCACGTTCTTATGTCATGCTATATCTACCTCTGCAAGGCCATGATTAAAATCCTGGCATCCTCGTGGGTGCGCACACATACGCACACACGCACGGAATGAAGCTTCAGCATGTTTGAAAGCATATTTAACAGTGCAGGTCAGTCCCACGCTATAGGGTCCCACTGGGAGCCTCTAAAACCCGACACCATTGATAGTCATGACCAGGATGAGCCAGCAGATAAGGACAAACACACACAAAGCAAGGGGATGGTAAATAAATAACTCAGAAAACAAAGTGCTGTGGAGGTTAAAAATAATCCCATAAAAAATCTATTAAAACAAGGTTAAAACATAACAGGACACAGTCTTTAAAAACTTGAGCCCAGGTGCACTCCTTCATCCTGCCATCCTTCTACGGGTCCGGGTCCCTGCCACTCCATGGCTGTAACAAGGCACCTACTCCAGACCCAAGGCTCAGGTCCCCAAAGTCCTTGACACTCACAATGAGGCTCTTTGTCCGAGTCTCGCCAACTCCCACTGCCTTCCCGGGCTTCCACCTACACCACCTGGTCCCTCCTGCTCCCAAGTCGCTCAGCTGGAGTGATCCTCCATAACAGCCCTCTGAGAGATGGCCACCCACTCCCTGGAGGGGCTCTCCTCAGAGCTGCCTGCCAGCTGCTTCACTCTCTCTCCCTCTTGATCACATCTGCACCGGCGCCTTCGCATTCTCACTCTCTCTCTCTCTCTTGTTCTCTCTCTCTCTTGCTTGCACTCTCTCTTGCTCGCTCATCTCTCTCTCTCTTTCACTTTCTCTCTCTCACTCTCTCTCTTGCTTGCTCTCCCTTTCACTCTCTTGCTCTCTCGCTCTCACTCTCTCTCTCTTGTTCTCTCTCTCTTGCTTGCTCAAACTCTTTCTCTCTTCTCTCTCTTGCTTGCTCACTCTCTCTCTTTCTCTCACTTGCTCGCTCGCGCTCTCTTTTTCTCTCTCTTTCTCACTCTCTCTCTGTTGCTCGCTCACTCTCTCTCTCTCTCTCTCTCTCTGTCTCACTCTCGTCTTCCTGCCTGCTTCTTTTTTCTTCCTTTAACCTCTTCTCTGATGCCTTGTTTTCCTTTCTTTTCTTTTCCTGCGCTCCCCTTGTATATACAGGGGAGCAGTTGCAGGTTCGAAAGCCTGATTGCCACCTCAGGATGATAATGAGACACACATACCGCCAAGGTAACGCATGGTCACCTGACGGCCTCACACCAACCTGTAGACGAGGCCTCTCCTCAATCATTCATACCTGCTCCACTCCCCAACAGGAGCGTGTATAATTATTTATTTATTTAAAATGGCCACTTTTTACTGAGCACTACATCACAGCGTATCTAAGGTAAGTTAATGCCTATCTTTCTCATAGTATTATTAGAATTAATCTCTGGGATTCCATTTTCCTTTCCGCAGTGCACTAAACACTTTGCTCCTCTCTTCTTTTACTTCAGCAGCGAGTGGCCACGAGTCTCTGTCAAGGAACCGGGCTACAACGGCCAGCAACTTGTAGCGTTATAGCACTGAAGCTGCACCAAAACACTAGCAAAACATCGACTTGCCTTCTTGATTGTTATACACAGGAGAGGTAAGTGCCATTCTCCATTCTGTTCTCCTCCTTTTTTAAATGAGCAGATACAAAAACATATATTTTCCTCTCGTTGGTAATCCTGATGGAAAGTTTTTAATACTCAAAGGTTATTCTTGGATGGCTCATGAAACTTAAAAGAGATTCTCATTTCTGTTTCATTTAAGAATTAACTTTTGTCACAGATGTTTCTCCTAAAATTCCTTAGGAGAGATAGCTTTAGACAAAAAGGAGACGTGAGGTAAAATGAGTCAAAACTGAGAATTTGGTTTGAAAAGTATGTAACATTTTGTGACATCTTGTTCTAATCTCTTACTTTGTAATGGCCGCCCCCTTTACTCAGACTGGCAACTACACTACCAAGACTATTGCCTTGGCTAACTGAGGATTCTCAAGCTACTAACAAGCCGTACTCCTTCCAAATAGTCAATTTTCTCCCAAACAACGAAATAACTGGCATTACAAGTCAGCAATGTAAAATCAAGTGCAAATATACTGACAGTGGATAAATCTATATATACACACATGAGGGCCGACAAATACACAATACTATAATTCACCACTATCCCAAAGACACCAGTGAATGATTATATATATTATTTATATGAATACATGAATATACAATAATATTTACAAAAACCCTCCCTTGCTCCTAAACAATAAATGAATAAGCACAGAACACAAACACAGATTAATGATAAACAGCAGTTGAAATGTATGTGATAAATGAGCCCAAAGCTAAGTTCAGTGATAATTGAGTATTGGCTGAAGTTTTATTTTGCTTCTTCCCAATGTAACAAGATGAGACTTCAGCCATGGGAAAGGTTTGGGGCAGCCACCCGTATAATATGTTCCTGGCTGCAAAAGTAAAGAATTGTAAGACCAGAGTAGTTTACAAGACTGAGTCCAAAACAGAACTGAATTCCAGAGGAAGGGAGTGAGGCTTTATAGTGGGTCTGGGGGAAGTGATGTTGTCCCCGGGACCAGAAGTGATGTCATCCTCGGGCCCGGGGCTGGAAGTGATGTCATCCTCGGGCTGGGACCGGAAGTGATGTCGTCCTCGGGGCCGGGATCGGAAGTGATGTTGTCCTCGGGGGCCGGAAGTGGCGTCGTCCTCAGGGCCGGTAGTGATGTTTTCCCCGGGATTGGAAGTGATGTAGTCCTCGGGGCCGGAAGTGATGTTGTTCCCAGGACAAGAAGTGATGTCCTCGGGGCCGGTGCTGGAAGTGATGTCATCCTTGGGGCCGGAAGTGATGTTGTCCCTGGGACTGGAAGTGATGTCGTCCTCGGGGCTGGGATCGGAAGTGATGTTGTCCTTGGGACCAGAAGTGATGTTGTCCTCAAGACCAAAAGTGATGTCATCCTCGGGACCAGAAGTGATGTTGTCCTCGGGGCCGGAAGTGATGTTGTCCTCGGACTTGGGACCAGAAGTGATGTTGTCCTTGGGGCTGGGACCAGAAGTGGCATGTCCCGAATTGAGGCAGTGGTTCCTGGTGGAATTTCCTAGGAAAGGTCTGCAGAGTCTTCATTTCTATGGAATGCCATGGTCGCCTCGTTATCACCCCAGTCCTTTCAATTTGCCACTGGTGGACTCCAATCAAGTTGCAGACACACCTCAAGGAGAATGAAAGCAAACCGGCGGTACCAGACCACCATATGGAGTGCCACAACAAAGGGTCTAAATACGTCTAGGAATAAGAGATTGGATTTTTAATACATTTGCAATGCTTTCTGGATAAAACATGTCTTCACTTTGTCATTATGGGTTATTTAATGTAGGCTGATGGGCAGAAGTAACAAATTTCTCCATCCATCCATCCATCCATCCATTCTCTTCCGCTTATCCGAGGTCGGGTCGCGGGGCAGCAGCTTAAGCAGAGAGGCCCAGACTTCCCTCTCCCCGCCACTTCTTCCAGCTCTTCCGGAGAATCCCATATGCGTTCCCAGGCCAGCCGGGAGACATAGTCCCTCCAGCGTGTCCTGGGTCTTCCCCGGGGCCTCCTCCCGTTGGACGTGCCCGAACACCTCACCAGGGAGGCGTCCAGGAGGCATCCTGATCAGATGCCCGAGCCACCTCATCTGACTCCTCTCGATGCGGAGGAGCAGCGGCTCTACTCTGAGCTCCTCCCAGCTCCTTTTTCACCACGACAGACCGATGCAGAGCCCGCATCACTGCGGACGCCGCACCGATCCGCCGGTTGATCTCACGCTCCATTCTTCCCTCACTCGTGAACAAGACCCCGAGATACTTGAACTCCTCCACTTGGGGCAGGATCTCTCCCCCAACCCTGAGAGGGCACTCCACCCTTTTCCGGCTGAGGACCATGCTCTCGGATTTGGAGGTGCTGATTCTCATCCCAGCCGCTTCACACTCAGCTGCGAACCGATCCAGAGAGCTGAAGATCACGGCCTGATGAAGCAAACAGGACAACATCATCTGCAAAAAGCAGTGACCCAATCCTGAGTCCACCAAACCGGACCCCTTCAACACCCTGGCTGCGCCTAGAAATTCTGTCCATAAAAGTTAGGAACAGAATCGGTGACAAAGGGCAGCCCTGGCGGAGTCAAACTCTCACTGGAAACGGGCTCGACTTACTGCCGGCAATGCGGACCAAGCTCTGACACCGGTTGTACAGAGACCGAACAGCTCTTATCAGGGGTCCGTACCCCATACTCCCGAGCACCCCCACAGGATTCCCCGAGGGACACGGTCGAATGCCTTTTCCAAGTCCACAAAACACATGTAGACCGGTCGAGCAAACTCCCATGCACCCTCCAGGACTCTGCTAAGGGTGTAGAGCTGGTCCACTGTTCCGCGACCAGGACAGAAACCACACTGTTCCTCCTGAATCCAAAGTTCGACTATCCGACGGACCCTCCTCTCTAGAACCCCCGAATAGACTTTTCCAGGGAGGCTGAGGAGTGTGATCCCTCTATAGTTGGAACACACCCTCCGGTCCCCCTTTTTAAAGAGGGGGATCACCACCCCGGTCTGCCAATCCAGAGGCACTGTCCCCGATGTACATGCGATGTTGCAGAGACGTGTCAACCAAGACAGTCCTACAACATCCAGAGCCTTAAGGAACTCCGGCGATCTCATCCACCCCAGGGCCCTGCCACCAAGGAGTTTTGACCACCTCGGTGACTTCAGTCCCAGAGATGGGAGAGCCCACCTCAGAGTCCCCAGGCTCTGCTTCCTCATTGGAAGGCATGTTAGTGGGATTGAGGAGGTCTTCGAAGTACTCCTCCCACCGACCCTAACGCCCGAAGTCGAGGTCAGCAGCGCACCATCCCCACCATATACGGTGTTGACACTGCACTGCTTCCCTCCTGAGACGCCGGACGGTGGACCAGAATCTCCTCAGCCGTCCGAAAGTCGTTCTCCATGGCCTCTCCAAACTCCTCCCATGCCCGAGTTTTTGCCTCAGCAACAACCGAAGCCGCGTTCCGCTTGACGGCATCCCTCACCGCCGGTGTCCACCAACGGGTTCGGGGATTGCCGCCACGACAGGCACCGACTACCTTGCGGCCACAGCTCCGGTCAGCCGCCTCAACAATAGAGGCACGGAACATGGCCCATTCGGACTCAATGTCCCCACCTCCCTCGGACGGGTTGAAGTTCTGCCGGAGGTGGGAGTTGAAGCTACTTCTGACAGGGGACTCTGCCAGCCGTTCCCAGCAGACCCTCACAACACGTTTGGGCCTACCAGGTTTAACTGGCATCTTCCCCCACCATCGAAGCCAACTCACCACCAGGTGGTGATCAGTTGACAGCTCTGCCCCTCTCTTCACCCGAGTGTCCAAGACATATGGCCGCAAGTCCGACGACATGACCACAAAGTCGATCATCGACCTGAGGCCTAGGGTGTCCTGGTGCCAAGTGCACATATGAACACCCTTATGCTTGAACATGGTGTTCGTTATGGACAATCCATGACGAGCACAGAAGTCCAATAACAAAACACCGCCGGGTTCAGATCGGGGGGCCATTCCTCCCAATCACGCCCTTCCAGGTCTCACTGTCATTGCCCACGTGCCCGAGTGGTCTAAGGCGCCAGACTCAAGGTAATAAAATCCTTCCCGTAAATTTCTCCATGTAAAATGAAATCTACAGCACAAGAAAGTTTGCGGAAAGTGAAGGTCTCTGAATACTGTCTGAATCCATGCCTTTTATTAGAACATCAAGACGAGAATAGACCTTCAGCCCAACAAAGCTCACCAGTCCTGTCCACTAACTTAAATCGAGTTTTGAAAGTTCCTAAAGTCCTCCTGTCTACCACCCTACTTGGTCTCTTATTCCAAGTGTCTGTTGTTCTCCGTGTAAAGAAAAACTTTCTAATGTTTGTGTGAAATTTACCCTTAATAAGTTCTCAACTGTGTCCCCGTGTACTTGATCCACTGGACTAATTCCTCTCATAATTTTTAAGCACTTCAGTCATGAGGCTCAGCTCTTTTAATCTTTCCTCGTAACTCATCTCCTGTAGTCCTGGAATCACTGGTGTCAATGGGTATAAATCATTTATAGCATGTACAACGGTACTGGCAAACCATGTCTTAAGATCAGCACCTAACGGAGTTATTGGAGCACCAGACACCTCGGCATCCCGACATTCACATGGTCTACAAGAGAGGGCATCAGCATTGTTTTGTTTGGTACCACTTTTATGCTCAATAATAAAGTCCTATGGATCAAGCTCAAGAGCCCTGTGATGTGTCGGCCAGTGGCGTCCTTATCGACTGGTATACATCACAGACCAAGCAGAGCCTTATGATCAGTGTGTAATAAGTATATAAGTTTAATATGTCACTGTGCTCTGTACAAAAATATTTTATAAATCCACTTTTCTTTCTACTCACATGAGCAGATAACACAAGGTCAGCGCACAGGAGTTCACCAAATAGGCAAGCATTAGAAGACAAGACAGGGACAACTGCAAAATGGGCATTTCTGTGTGTCAAAGTCAGCATGAAACTGTATCCTCTGTGCCTTGTTTGAAATGGCATGATTCACCGAAGTGGGGGCCTACACGTGAAGGAAGAGTATAAAGCCTCGGAACACCTTTGAAGCCGACGGACAGATGGAAGATAACGATCCTGAAAATCCTTCCAATGCAGTGATGAAAATGGCAGACTCTACATATTGGGCTCCCACTCCTGAACTGAGTTCTTGTTATGGCTTCCTTCGTCTGTTATTCCGCCATTAAACAAAGCGAAATTATTTCTCCTATGTGATTTCTTGCCATCATATCACTAAATGAGGGGTATCACCTTTTAATATCATATCTATATAGTTTTGGGTTATGTAACACGCCGCAATTAAAAAAGAACTCATTCCAGCAAGGGAGCTACCGCCCCCTGCTGGACACACAATGTTAATGTTTTGCCCTAAATACTACCTAAATTACCACAAAGCTCGTAGTTCAGGGGTCCTCAATCCCAGTCCTGGAGAGTCGCAGTGGCTGCAGGTTTTTGTTCTGACCTGGTTGCTTAATTAGAAAGCAATTCTTGCCAATAAAGCACTAACAAGCTATGAAATTAAATTAACTCTGCTATGTCAGGTCATTCTCATATCCTAGATTTTCTTTCCCTTTCTATCATGCAAATGATTTGAAGGCTAAAATGGACGAGTAATTCTCAGTCCTTCACTTTTTTCTCTTCATTTTTCTTCCAAGTGTTTAATTAAACCCAATAGTGCAGATAAATACACACAGGTGTAAATGTAAATAAGCTAAATGGAGAAATGCTGCTCTCTCTTGTCATTTGCATGTTATTGATAATAAGGAGCAATTAAAATAGCTGTTTAAGACAAAATTAAGCAATAAGGGCTCAAAATCACTAAAGTGAAGCAGAAGTGTTACTTTAGCAATAAGTGCTTTTTATTAAGCAACTGGGTCGGAGCAAAAACCTGCAGCCACTGCGGCTCTCCAGGACTGTGATTGAGGACCCCTGTCGTAGTTCAAAGACAACCGTCTTTCTGTTGCTTGCATATGCAGTCATCTTTTTTGGCCTCAACTAACACCGTTATTTCTGAACGTGAATCATTCTTACAAACATATTCGAGAAATAAGTCAATCATACATCACTAATAAAAAAAAATAAAAGTGTTGGTGCTTTTTGAATGTTGATTGAGACTTATTTTTTACTTTTTAGTACACTTTTTAACTTAATATAAGTGTGGTTTTTAAAAAGTATTATATATACAGTATATATACAGTATATATATATATATATATGTATATTATTTTGAACTTTTTAATCTTGGGTTTGTTTTAGTATAATTTTGTAATCAATATTTTAACACTTCCTTTAATATTTCTATCTGTCTATCGCCATCTATTGGTGAAATCTTGAACTATTCTTTGTATGAAAATTTCATTTCTTAATTAACATGGATTAATTGATCAATTAGTGAAACTGATTATTGATTCATGTATTGACATCGGAAGTGAGTAAGTGAGTCATTTTGACAATAGGAAGTGGGTTAAATATCGATTAAAATATTTGTACCAAACAACAAACAGGTGAATTTTATAATAATAATAATAATAATAATAATAATAATAATAACAAAAATGTTGTATCTCTGGCTTTGATTCCATCACTTAACAAAAATTTTCAATTCTTCGCCTTTCAAAAGAACACGCCTGAATGTTACACCGTGTGTGTACAATTTCTCATTTGCTGTGTTATCGCAGCACCCAGTTAAGTAAGTGTGTGTGAGCAGGAGCTTTACTTTTACTAACTGAATTTATTTCTCCCAGCATAAGATGAATTAAGGCCACAGAAGCTCCTGATTCAGAAAGAGTAGAAAAGAAAAACAAAATAATAAGTTGCATGGTTACGTTGTAGCAACTTGACCACCCTGACATTTGTGTGACTCGGGTCTAAACTGGAGAGTTACAGTTTGTCTATATCAAGCAGGTGGTGTCACACATGGGCGACAGTCAAACGGCCCAATCGCACGTAAAACCGCGAGAAATGGGGATTCGGAATATGGCACTAATGCTCTCTTTTCCTTTACACATCGTCAGGAAAACGACAGAATAAAAAAGTTTAATGTGAGAAACCATGAAGAAATCCTCCATATCGCTCCGTCCATTCATAGCACCTCCGGCTTCCTCAGGATGTCATTTCTGACCAGTCTCCAGCCCCGTCCTTTCCATCTGCTCATTTCCTTTTTCAAATGAAACCTCCTCCATAAAAGCACCAAGATACCACACTGTGTTGTCAGATGTGTATCTGTTATGCAAACCTTGACAGTCCTGACTTGAACTGGAAACTACAGCCAGTATATGGGGAGGTTCCCCAACTCTTTACCTGTCTTGTGTGTTTTGATTTATTACAGTGGTTACATAACATTAATTGAAATCAATGTCTATCTTATACAGCACTGTTAGCAGAACAGTTATTTTACAATATTAAACATATCACAATATTTATTAAATTGCATTTACAATTTTTTTATGATTTCGTTTTGGTTTAATTTTTTACTGTCTCACATTATTTTCAGACACACTCTGTGTTTTTTTTTTTTTGACATCTGCCTTGTAGCCATGAATTTAATTTATTGTGCACATGTTCTATAAAACAAAACACTAATCAAACCCCTGCTGTCGGGATTACGACATATGGCTCGTGCACACAATTAAGCAATGTGTAAGGCCTGGTAGCTAAGTGCTGAGGCATGAAAGCACAAAGCTGTGGATTTGAATTCCGCTGGCAATTTCTTGCAGTTTGTGACCCAAAGCAAGTCGCGTTATCGTCTGCACACCCTTTCAACATTGGCTCTGAAAATCAAGCTGCACTAAAATAACTGTATCAGTGTTCAATTGAAATAAAAGTGAATATCTCAGATAAGATGTGTTGGACCTGCATTATCATACTATTAAACATTTTTACTTTTCATTTCAATGGATGTGCACCTTGTCTATGCTTGCTACAATTGGCTGCATCTTCCCTACAAGCCTTCTTTGAATGAGTTTGTTAAGGACATGGATGGATGGATCTTTGCCATGCCTTACAGGTTGCTGGCTTCCATTATTATTTATGTAATTATAATGCCCTGTGGGTGGCACGGTGGCGCAGTGGATAGCACTGCTGCCTCGCAGTAAGGAGACCTGGGTTCATTTCCCAGGTCCTCCCTGCGTGGAGTTTTCATGTTCTCCCCGTGTCTGCGTAGGTTTATCCGGGTGCTCCGGTTTCCTCCCACAGTCCAAAGACATGCAGGTTAGGTGCATTGGCGATCCTAAATTATGCTTGGTGTGTGCCCTGTGGTGGGCTGGCGCGCTGCCCGGGATTTGTTTCCTGCCTTGCACCCTGTGTTGGCTGGGATTGGCTCCAGTAGACCTTTGTGACCCTGTGTTAGGATATAGCGGGTTGGTCAACGACTGACTGACTAATATTATCTATCTATCTAATACCCTGTAATTAATGTTTAGCTAAATGTTGGAAGGATCCACCAGCACATACGTGGAATATCCGGTTTGCCTTCTCTGGCATGAAATTTTGGCTTGGTAATGGATTCTGAAAATTATTATGTTTTCAAGGATTTGTGAAGAAACAAATGGAATGCCACATGCAGAAATCAAAACCAGCTCTGAGTTTAGTGTACAGTTTATAAATCGAGTGTCAGATGTGCTATACTGTATGTCCTCACTACGTTTTAAATTAATAAAAAAAAATTCTGGGTTTTCACCAGACATCTTCTCTATTGAAGATGTCTAGTCAAAAAAAAAAAAAAGACGGAAAGAAGTGAAAGACGTCATCCATAAACCCTCCCAAAACAGACAGATAAAAGACACAAGTTCTTTCACACATAACAGCTTTTCTTAGGCTGTGGGAAAGTCTTCCCAAATTGTTTTCCACTTGTAAACAGTACAAAAGCACAGTTACAGCTCACAGCCCTTTCTTTTCTTCTTCCTCTTCTTTCTTTGTCTCCATCTATTGTCTCTCCTTCCGCCTCCACTCTTCCTCCAGCAATCTTCAGCCCTCTTCCTCCTAATTCTGGCTCCTTGAGGGTTTCTTTTGTGTTAAACCCGGGAGTACTTCCGGTGGTCCAGTAACACTTCTAGGTGAGGTGGAACCCCGACATAGTAGGCATCACAGTCCCTGCAGCACCCTGTTGTAGCACCCACGGAACCCAACAGGGCTGTGCCAAACTCCAACTCCCATGAACCCATGCAGCAACCCCTGGCGGTGCCCACGGAACCCAACAGTGCTGTAGCATACTCCAAGTCCCATGGAGCCCTGTGGGAATCTGAAGCAACGCTGTAACCCAGGGGGGCTACCATCTAGTGCTCAGGGAGAGATAATGTCCTGTGCAAGTCCTCTACCCCGGTCCTTCCATAAAAGAGGCGTCCCGGCCAGATCAGGTCTGTCACAACCGTTATAAGGCATTTTGGAGCAGTCCCTTGAGAAAGGAGAAGTACAAGAGGACTGGAAAAGCTGCAAAACTGACACCAATCTTCATGAGACTGATGGATCCTGGGACTTACAGACCAATATGTCTTATTTTTTTACTACGCAGAATTATGAAAAATAAAATAAGAAATAAACTAGAATAGTACTTGTATGAAAATAGTACACTAAAAGCCAGCACAGATTTATAAAGAGGAAGATCCAACCAAATCAATATTTTACATTTCTTTCAGCGGGCTTATGCAGAAGTTGACCAATGCAAAGCATACAACATCAATGTCTTAGACTTTCAAATAGCATTTGCCTCAGTTGTCCCATACTGAAGATTAATTCTGAAACTAGAAGCTGTTGGCATCATAGGTAACATAATAAAGGGAATCATTAACCAACAGTAGGCAAGGAGCACAGGGAAGAGGAGAATGATGTGTGGTGGATGGCTGGTTCCCATGCCCAGCCGGGACGCCCCTTTGACACTAGATCCTGGTGAGCAGCCATGGGACGCACACTAGTGGCAGCCCTCCTGGGTTACATTGGGGCCACAGACCTGGGACTTCAGGGCTCAGCCCAGTTGGGCACCGTGGCCACCATCGGGAGGAGCTGCATGGCTTAATGAGCCCATGTGGGCTGGAATGCCGCGCCACCCGGAAGTGCAGCCTGAATTAAATTAATTATCACCTGAAGCACTTCCGGGTGGGCTATAAGAGGAGCCTGCAGCCACAAATCGAGGTGCCAGAGTTGGGAGGAGGAGGAGGACGAGTGGTGGAAGAAGAAGAGTGTGTTGGTGTTTTCATTTGGTGTATTTTTGGGGACTGTGCAGGGCTTGTGGGACACGGGGAAGACGTGCCCCATGGCTGAAGACTAAATAAATCTTTTATTTTCATTTTCATGTGACTCCGGTGTCAGTCTGTGTCGGGTCGGCGCCAACCAAGCACTTCTGCCACAGATGATATCAGTGGAGTCTCTCAGGGGTCTGTCCGTAGCCCATGGCTTCTTCTGTTCTATATTAACCCTTAAACTGCCACACACTTGGGGGGTTAATGCAAACCTGGACGCCAAATGCTTTTTGCTGCACTTCTTAAGTAAACATCACAATTCACCAAGAAAAAGTGAAATTTTAATGGAACACATTTTTTTCATGCAAAGTGCATCACAATTAGTGCAACACGGATCATTTTACACACTGCCAACTGTAAAAACTATCAAAAAAACTACTGCAACAATCTATTATTATATGTACAAGGTGCAACTGATGCCATTGATGAAATTCAGTAAATCACCGACTGCCCCAACTGCGCTTGAATTGGCTGCACGCAAGAACACACAGAAGCCAACGTTGATGCTGGCATGCCAGTCTAGTGTAGCGGCTGAACCCCAGGGACAGTGAGGCTGATCCGCAAGGGGGCGCCAGTGGTCACGAGGGGGCTGCTCAACAAATATATGGCACCGAATATACTCGGCTCCTGTGTGCTGGCAAATTGCACTGGGAACCGAATATACACTAGCTGATTCTGGCAGTTTAAGGGTTAATGACACCTCTACTGACATCCATCCACCCCTCCATTATCCAACCCGCTATATCCTAACTACAGGGTCACGGGGGTCTGCTGGAGCCAATGCCAGCGAACACAGGGCACAAGGCAGGAAACAAACCCCGGGCAGGGCGGCAGCCCACCACAGGGCACACACACCCGCACCAAGCACACACTAGGGCCAACTTAAAATCGCCAATGCACCAAAACTGCATGTCTTTGGACTGTGGGAGGAAACCCACGCAGACACGGGGAGAACATGCAAACTCCACACAGGGAGGACCCGGGAAGTGAACCCCCGGGTCTCCTAACTGCAAAGGCAGCAGCGCTACCCACTGCGCCACCGTGCCACCCCCTCTAATGACATAGGAGAAGGAAATACCCATAAAGATACAGGGTTGTGCAGACTCCACATAAACAATGTCCAAGCATCAGATTCATTCAGCATCAGATGCCATTGTCGAATTTTGTAAGGGATTTTTTAAAGAAATTTTATAATCCGTTGGCTGAAAGTCCTCAGAGAGGGGATGTGCAGCATTGGTCATAATGGCACTCTGTTTTGTTTCAGTTCTTTTCTCCTCTACTACCTCCAGGGGCTCCAGAGTGTGTCCCATAACTGAGTCTGCCCTTTTAATTAGCTTGTTGATTCAGTGGGCATCTCTTGAAGTGAAGGTACCAGCCCAGCACATCACAGCATAGAAAATCACAGTGGGCATCAGAGAGCTGTAGGAAATGTGAAGGATGTCACTTCCCACATTAAAGGAACAGCATCTCCTAAGGAAGAGGAGCCTGCTCTGCCCTGTCTTCTATAGTTCCTCAGTGTTTCAGGGCCAGTCCAACCTGTCATTAATGTGGACCCTCTTGTGTCTCTAACACTTCACAGAGGTTCTTTGGTGTGGAAGACGAGCAGTTTGTTGGTTATTCTGATGTTGATTCACGGGAAACTCTCAAAATTCTCCCTATGTGTCTCATCCTCTGTATCAATACACCCCATTAATGCAGAACCAACAGAGAATGTTTGCAAGTGACATGACCTGCTGTTACAGTCCGATTCCAACGTCCTGCTTTTATGAATCCCATACCAAATGCCTATAACAGAGGCATACAGTATGCATTGCATTTGTGAATTACAGCAAGTGGTGCGTCAGACATGTTTACAGCAATGCATTTTATTACTACAAATGCTTTTGATGTGCCATCTGTTGGAATGACAAATGCAATGCATTTTATTACTACACTTATTACAAAGTACACTCCAATAGATGGTGCACTGCAAACGTTAACGCTAAGGTCTAAATTGATTACTTGGACAGGTAGCACCACTAGTTCTTATTTATTTTTATTCTGTTTTGTCATTGAACTTTATTATTTCTTTATTCCTATATATGTTTATTGCTGACTCAAAGAGTCTCAAAACGTTTCATTGCCCAGGGTGACTTGATGTTGTTTTGTGCATAAGGTGAACAAGACAACAAAGAACCTTGAATCTTCATGTGATTAATATGCTTGGATGGAAACAAACTTTTACTGTTTTATTTTATGGCCATTATTGTTTGTCTGTGTGAGGCTGTACTCTCATTACGGTAATAATCCTCTACTTGGTTCCCAGTATGGCCCCAATTTTCTTATTTTGACAAACAGATTAAAAATGGTTAAGAATGTCATTCTAAGAATATACGGAGAGGCAAGAGCTATCACAATACACTACACAAAGCAAACAATCAAATTCAGAAAGTACCCCAAAAAGAAATACGAAGTAAGTGACAGGGATATTCACTCAAAAGAGGTCCTGAACATTTTGTTATTACTCTCACTAGGATGAAGCAATCTGAACGAAACAATGTGCAATAGTATATGGAGCCTCGAACAAGCCGGGATGCCCCTGAGTTGGAGCAAAGAAATGGGCACCGGACTACCCCCATACCCCTTCACTCAGGCACTTGACTTCTCATTAAGATGGTGGTGTACAGTATTGAGCAGCCCGTCTTCATGGTGCAAACCTATTAGGTCACCAAATCGTGCAGGCAATGTCAGAATCAACTGGATGATCGTGAGTTAACAGAAGGTTACTTCCAGCAAGATGGAGCAACGTGTCACTCATCGCCAGGAGCATGGCAGAAACTGAGTCCTTCTTCCATCAACAGGGTGATTTCAAAGGGGCTTTGGCCACCACGGTCACCCAATCTGACACCACCAGTCTTCTTCCTTTGGGGTCTGCTTAAATAAAACGTTTATCAGAACTAGCCAGGCACTGTGGAAGATTTGAAGGAAACATCTGACATAAAATTGCTGCTATTCTCACCGAGACGCCTGCCGATACGTTCAGGAACATGGAGTGCCGTGTCGAAATGTGTGTGGCAGAAAACGGAAACCACTTCCAGCATCGCATGTAATGCAATCGATTACACATACGTCAAGGTATAGAGCGTATTATTTGGTTCGGATTGCTTCATCCTAACGGGAGATACAACAGAATATTCGGGGCCTCTTTCAAGTGAATCTCCCTGTAGATAGATAGATAGATAGATAGATAGATAGATAGATAGATAGATAGATAGATAGATAGATAGATAGATGTGAAAGGCACTATATAATAGATAGATGGAATGAGGCACGATAGACAGATAGATAGATAGATAGATAGATAGATAGATAGATAGATAGATAGATAGATAGATAGATAGATAGATAGATAGATAGATAGATAGATAGATAGATAGATAGATAGGGGCTACATATATAAATGATAGATAGATAGATAGATGTGAAAGGCACTATATAATAGATAGATGGAATGAAAGGCACTATAGATAGATAGATAGATAGATAGATAGATAGATAGATAGATAGATAGATAGATAGCTAGATAGATAGATAGATAGATAGATAGATAGATGTGAAAGGCACTATATAATAGATAGATGGATAGATAGATAGATAGATAGATAGATAGATGTGAAAGGCACTATATAATAGATAGATGGAATTAAAGGCACTATAGATAGATAGATAGATAGATAGATAGATAGATAGATAGATAGAATAGATAGATGTGAAAGGCACTATATAATAGATAGATAGATAGATAGATAGATAGATAGATAGATAGATAGATAGATAGATAGATAGATAGATAGATAGATAGATAGATAGATAGATAGATAGATAGATAGATAGAAGTAAATGGAAACCACTTCCAGCATGGCATGTAATGCAATCGATTACACATACGTCAAGGTATAGAGCGTATTTTTTGGTTCACATCGCTTCATCCTACAACAGAATATTCGGGGCCTTTTTCAAGTGAATCTCCCTGTAGATAGATAGATAGATAGATAGATAGATAGATAGATAGATAGATAGATAGATGTGAAAGGCACTATATAATAGATAGATGGAATGAGGCACGATAGACAGATAGATAGATAGATAGATAGATAGATAGATAGATAGATAGATAGATAGATGTGAAAGGCACTATATAATAGATAGATGGAATGAAAGGCACTATAGATAGATAGATAGATAGATAGATAGATAGATAGCTAGATAGATAGATAGATAGATAGATATTTTATTTTTAAAAGCAAACTTTATTAAATAAACACAGGAATAAATACAAAAAAAAAACACAGTAAAAACTCAAAATCTTAAGTCTTACAAAAAAACACGTACACACTTTCCTAATGATGAATATTCATTTTTAAACCATTACATATTCATATTGTTCTTGGAGTATATATTTATCTAATCCCCCCCATTGTTTCCACCCTCCAATCCCACTTATTCTCAATTTATCCACCCAATTTATAAAGGAATGAAACACCAAAGTCAAAGCACAAATTGCAAATTATCTTCATCACATACACAAAGCACATTATTCACGCACCACATTTCCTTAAACTTTGCTAAATTATTTGTGGACTTATAAAAATTAAAATCCACTAATATCCTACTTTCACATACTTTTCTAAAAAATACAACAACATTTTCATTTCCACTCCCAGTAATCTTGTTTTTACGGGTCTTCCATATTGACAGTTTTGCTTGCCCGATAATAAAATTAATTAAGTTCATATTTTCTCTGGTGTGTTTTGTAATTCTAACCCCAAACACAAACACCGTGCCATTATACGGACCCCAGCCCTTCTACTATTCTTTCAATTTCACTAAAAAGGTCTGGAGCCTCTCACAATACATAAATGCATGAAAGACACTTTCCCTCAGACCAAAAAGGGCAGCAATCTGAGACCCCGGACATATAATCGATAAGAAGGAGTTCACCGCTAGTATCCCATGTACCAACCTCCACTGCAGGTCTCCCACCCTACTGGCCAATGGCGGCTTGTACAACGACCTCCATGCGGGGTTCAGTCCTTGAGGGGCTCCAAGCTTGTCTCTCCATGGTGTGTCGTGTCTTCGTGTCCTCAGCTGCTCCAGGTTGTTCACCTTCACACAAATCCTGTACAGCTGTTTCCCCGGCACTGTAGGTAGAGATAACGCCTCTAGAGAACTTAAGGCTAAAACATTAGTCTCACCATCCCTCAGTTCAACAGCCGGAGACACAGTAAGCGTTGGAAAAGGTGTTTCGTCAGTTGGCTTCAATTGTGATGAGAAAATTCCGTGCAGGAGTGTCATGGATTCCCTGTCCATTGATGATTGTACCTGCCACAGAAACTTCTCCATTAGGCGGACTGAGTGCACTCCTGTCTCCACTGCTACCACTTGTGCACTTTTCCAAGTGTAATTTTCCCAGTCAATTATGTCCTTTATTGTGGTTATTCCATGTATTATGAAATGATTAATACAATTTTCAGAAAGTCCTGTAGCAGTGCCAACAGCAGGATTGTAGAACAGTGGTTCATGAAGGACCCAAAATGTGGAGAGGTCATCACAGTCCTTTTTTATCAACAGCAGTTGCCACGCTGCTAGAAGGCTTTTATAAAACCTGGCACCTGTAAAGTCTTGATCTTATCTAAGTGGCACAGCAGTAAACTTTTCCCAAGTCCCATATGCCTGGCTTGTTTAAAGAAGAGTACGGCTAAGTTCATCCACTGGCTCTGCTCGACAGGATACAGCAGTTTTTGAATGGTCTGAAGGCGGAAAGCAGCAATCCTGCTGGTAATGTCAATAAGTCCTTGTCCGCCTTCATCCAATGGTAAAAATAGAACGCCCTTCTGTATCCAATGGGTACCAGTCCAAAAAAAATCCATGATCGCCTTCTGTATCTGCTGAACAAGCAAAGGTGGAGGTTGTAGACAAATACACTTATGCCACAGGCTGGAGGTCACCAGGTTATTAATGACCAGCATCCGTCCTCTATAGGATAACTGAGGGAGTATCCACTTCCACTTGGCAAGCCGAGCTGTAACCTTGTCCAACAGACCCTCCCAGTTCTTTTGGATGTAGTGGTCATCTCCGAGATGGACTCCCAGGTACAGGAAGCCTCCAGTTGTCCACTGCAGACCCCCCTTCAGTCGAGGAGGACTACATCCTTTCCAGTTCCCAACCAACACTGCACCACTTTTGTTCCAATTCACTTTAGCGAAGATGCTTTGCTGTAATTCCTCAGACAATCAGTTAATTTGTCCAAATCCTTCTGGCTTGTGATGACCACAGCAAGATCATCTGCATAAGCAGTGACTTTCACAGGGTCCATGTTGCAGTTGGGGATGGAGAGACCAGTCAGCACCTTCCTCAGGTGCACCAGGAAAGGCTCCAGCGCCAGAGCATATAACATGCCGGACAAAGAACAGCCCTGTCTGACTCCTCTTCTGACACTGAAAGGTGCACACAAGCCACCATTGACCTTTATGATACCAGAAATGTCACTATAAAGTAAACAAATATGTTTAATAAAAGACCCCCCAAACCCAAACGCCTTCATGGCATTCCATAAAAATGAGTGACTGACCCTGTCAAAAGCTTTTTCCTGGTCAAGAAAAATAAGACCAGTCTGAAAACCAAACAGTTCTGCAGCAGCCAAAATGTCCCGAATTAAAAAAATGTTATTAAAGATGGACCTGCCAGCCACGCAGTAATTCTGATCAGGATGCACCACTCTCCCTAAAACTTGGACCATCCTGTTGGCTAAGGCTTTAGAGAGAACTTTATAATCAGCGCATAAGAGAGACACAGGCCGCCAGTTCTTAATGAGACACAAGTCTCCCTTCTTCGGCAGCAGCGTGATCACGGCTCTACGGCAGCTCTGCGGTAACAAGCCAGTTTTAAAACTCCATCGGAACACTTCCAATAAGTCCAGGCCGATGACATCCCAGAACTCTTTATAAAACTCCACTGGTATTCCATCGATTCCGGGACCTTCCCTGTTTTCAGCTGTCCCAGGGCTGTGGTGAGTTCTGCAAAGGTCACCTCTCTATTTAGCTGTGCCACATCTGCATTGGGCAGCTGCGTAAGTCCTGCAAAAAGGCCTGTTGGTCTTCACTGCCACCATCTCCATCTGCAGCAAACAGAAGTTCATAAAATTCGCGGACCACCTGCCTTATTTCACTGGGCTCTTGTGTCTCACTGCCATCGGGTGTTCTTATGCAATGTAAGATTTTACTCTGCGAGTTTTTTTTCTCTAAACCAAAAAAATATTGAGTTGGTGCATCCATCTCAGTCAGTCGTTGAAACCGGGCCCTCACTAAAGCCCCCTGAGCTCTGGTCTCAAGCAGGTGAGCCAACCCCAGTTTAGCAGAAGTCAGGCTCGCCTGAAGCTGCTCATTTGGACCCTTCTCTAGAAGCTGTTGAAATTCAGCTATTTTAATTTCTAAAGCTGCCATTTCTGACCGCAATACTTGGGTGACATTTCTGGTATACTCCTGACACAAGGCCCGGATGTGACTCTTCCCAACCTCCCACCACTGTTGTAAGCTGGTGAACTCCTTCTTCATAGCCTTCCAGCCTCCCCAGAAATGAACAAATAACTCTTTAAAGTTCTGATCTTTAAGGAGGAGTGTGTTAAAATGCCAGTATGGACTACGGGTCTGTAAGTGTTACAAATAAGTGTACAACACACCAAACTGTGATCAGAGAATCCAGTAGGCACAATAGAGCACACCTTAAATAAACCTAACAGGTGCTTAAAACTATAAAAATGATCGAGTCTTGCCATTGAGATCGTATTTCCACTCGTCCCCCCAGGTGTATTGCCGACAGGCCCCATTTTAGCCCTCCATACATCTTCCAGCCCAATGTCCTTAATTATTTTACCTAAAGCTCGTGCTGAGCGAGGGTGCGGTTCCAGCCCATTATTTCTGTCTATTCTGGTATCAAGTGTACAATTAAAATCCCCTCCTAACACCACCACTTCCTCAGGGTCACACTTGGATAAAAGATCTCCTAACTTGTTAAAGAAGTGGAGCCTCTCCTCACCCTCATTAGGCATACATTAATGAAAGTGACGACACTGCCTTGAAGTTTCACCGTCACTTTCAGGAGTCGCCCTTTCACCAGCTCATCAGTGCTGCAAACTTCTACTTGAAGTCCTCCAAGAAATAAAATGGCCACTCCAGCACTAACATTTGTCCCATTACTAAATAAAATGTCCCCCTTCCAATCTCTGCTCCACTCCCACTGATTTTGCTCATCAATGTGGGTTTCTTGTAGAAAGGTGACATTCAAGTCTTTTGTCTGATAAAATCAAACAATGCGACCCTCTTATCTGGACTTCTCCCACCGTTAATATTTAGGGTTCCTATGTGTACACTTGCCATGGTAACAGAATAGATAGATGAACACACAATGAAACACAGGGACCACCACAAAGACTGTGGAGTAGATTTAACAGGGGGCTTAGCCATTAGGTGGTGTTTAGATTGGACTGTTTTCTCAGTTTACTTGTTAAATTCTTTAGCCTCACGAGCTCTTTAACATCAAACATTGCGGAGACTGCTTTGTCTCGTCGCAACCCGCGGACAGACGATAGAAAGAGGTCAATGTCAGGGAAAAATTCGGCCACATCCACCCCCTTTTTTCCGGCGGTATTCACCAAAAACTCTTTCACACTTTGAGCGCTGTAACCCCCCCTGGCTTTTAACTCTGGGGGCTCCGAGGCAGCAGACCCATCGGAGATATTACCGTCGTCGTTTCTTCCCCGACACTCCCCGCATTTGAGACGTTATCGGCCGTCTCCGCGAAGACGGGAAAATCCTCCTGACAAGGACCATAGGCGGGATCCTCTCCAACGACCCCCGAGCCCTGACTTAAAACAATTTTCTTTCGTGCCCGATCTTCTCTTTCTCCTTGCCTTTTTGAGCAGGACGTTTAAATTCACTTTTTTCCTCTGTCTCGTTGCTGCCTCCCTCATCCATATCAATTTCTCCCCACACACTTTCTGCTGCAGTCGCTGTTTGATCTACCGTTTCACTACCGCCTTCATTCGGCTCATCTCTGGGCGGCACTTGATTCTCCTGCCCTTCAGCTCTAGTAGCATTTTTATTCTTATCACCTTGCGCCTCTGCGCCATCAGCCACAATTTCGTGATCTTCCACTTTCTGCCCCTCTATTTCTGTATTTGTACGGCTAGTTTTCTTGTTCCCGTGGTGTTTCTCAGGACACTGTTTAATTAAATGTGCTTCACTCCCGCACCCAAAACATTTCATTTCGTTAGAAGTGACGAAAATCACATAATCGAAACCGTCCACTCTAAACTTCATTGCCACATTTAATTCGTCATCCATTCTATTTAAAACCATAAAAACTTGTCTCCTAAATGACAAGACATGTTTTAAATCAGGCGATTTACAACCCTAAAGGAATGTGCCGAATTTTCGATACCAGACGCCCATGCCGCTCCAACTCTTTCGCTATAGTTTCATTTTTGAGAAAAGGCGGCGCATTTGAAATTGTTACTCTACGGGACGGACGGCTAAAGGGGAAACCTGTACAAAGGAGCCATTAATAACCACCCCCTTCTCAACCACTGTCGGAACTAAATCCACAGAGCTCAAAAAAACCACGATATTCCCGCTCATTCGTGAAGCTGACTTAATATTGTCACATCCGACCACTTCGCCTACCGCCAAAACCCCGCCTCTAAAGGAACAAACTCCTCCGATATAAGTTTAATCCCATGGCGGCGGCTCAAACGCTCAAGATTAGCAGCCATTGCGGCTGCCGTGGCCTAAGCCACTCAGTACAAAAACAAGTGTAGCTGTTTTCACCAAAGAAAAGATAGAAATAAGAAACTAGAAAATTAGAAGAAAAAAGAATCACCACACTCACCTCAGCGTCCACCACCAGTTCCACTCGCTCACACTCAAGACAACCACCCAGCATGCACAGCGACAGCAAGAACAGGAAGGAGATAGATAGATAGATAGATAGATGTGAAAGGCACTATATAATAGATAGATAGATAGATAGATAGATAGATAGATAGATAGATAGATAGATAGATAGATAGATAGGGGCTACATATATAAATGATAGATAGATAGATAGATAGATAGATGTGAAAGGCACTATATAATAGATAGATGGAATGAAAGGCATGATGATAGATAGATAGATAGATAGATAGATAGATAGATAGATAGATAGATAGATAGATAGGGGCTACATATATAAATGATAGATAGATAGATAGATAGATAGATAGATAGATAGATAGATGTGAAAGGCACTATATAATAGATAGATGGAATTAAAGGCACTATAGATAGATAGATAGATAGATAGATAGATAGATAGATAGATAGATAGATAGAAGTAAACAACAACAACAACAACATTTATTTATATAGCACATTTTCATACAAACAGTAGCTCAAAGTGCTTTACATATTAAAGAATAGAAAAATGAAAGACATAATTATAAAAAATAAATCAACATTAACATCGAGTAAGAGTAAGGTTCAATGGCCAGGGGACAGAAAAACAAAAACTCCAGACGGCTGGAGAAAAATAAAATCTGTAGGGATTCCAGACCATGAGACCGCCCAGTCCCCTCTGGGCATTCTACCTAACATAAATGAAACAGTCCTCTTTGGATTTAGGATTTAGGGCTTGATGATGATGATGGTCACGTAGACTTCTTCCTTTTAATCCGTCCATCATTGTTGGAGCATCATGAAGCTTTGAGTAGGTGGAGGTGGCGCAGGCCACCACCACAAAGAAACCGGAAAAAGAAACAGAAAAGAGAGTAGGGGTCAGTACCGATTTTAGAGCCACCATGAATAGTTGTTATGATGAATTGAACATACAGAGTATCAGGATTAAGTTAAATTACGATTAAAATGAAGTTATAAAAGGCCATGTTAAAGTAATGTGTTTTCAGCAGTGTTTTAAAGTGCTCTACTGTATCAGCCTGGCGAATTCCTATTGGCAGGCTATTCCAGATTTTAGGTGCATAACAGCAGAAGGCCGCCTCACCACTTCTTTTAAGTTTTGTTCTTGGAATTCTAAGGAGACACTCATTTGAGGATCTGAGGTTACGATTTGGAATATAAGGTGTCAGACATTCCGATATATAAGATGGGGCGAGATTATTTAAGGCTTTATAAACCATAAGCAGAATTTTAAAGTCAATTCTGAATGACACAGGTAACCAGTGTAGTGACATCAAAACTGGAGAGATGTGTTCTGATTTTCTTTTCCTAGTTAGGATTCTAGCAGCTGCATTCTGCACTAGTTGCAAACGATTTATATCTTTTTTGGGTAGTCCTGAGAGGAGTGCGTTACAGTAATCTAGTCGACTGAAAACAAAAGCGTGAATTAATTTCTCAGCATCTTTCAGTGATAAAAGAGGTCTAACTTTACTTATGTTTCTTAAGTGAAAAAATGCTGTCCTAATGATCTGATTAATATGTGATTTAAAATTCAGATTACAGTCAACAATCACCCCTAAGCTTTTTACCTCCGTCTTGACTTTTAATCCTAATGTATCCAGTTTATTTCTAATAGCCTCATTGTATCCATTATTGCTGATCACTAAAATTTCAGTTTCTCTTTATTTAACTTGAGAAAATTACTATTCATCCATTCTGAGATACAAGTCAGACATTGTGTTAGTGAATCAATAGAATCGGGGTCATCAGGTGCTATTGATAAGTACAGCTGTGTGTCATCAGCATAGCTGTGGTAGCTCACGTTGTGCCCTGAGATAATCTGACCTAACGGAAGCATGTAGATTGAGAATAACAGCGGACCCAGGATAGAGCCTTGTGGAACACCATATCGGATATCATGTGTCTTCGAGTTGTAATTCCCACAACTAACAAAATATTTTCTCCCTGTCAGGTAGGATTCAAACCAATTTAAGACACTGCCAGAGAGGCCCACCCATTGACTAAGGCGATTTCTAAGAATGTTGTGATCAATGGTGTCAAATGCAGCACTCAGATCTAAGAGGATGAGAACAGATAAATGGCCTCTGTCTGCATTTACCCGCAAGTCATTTACTACTTTAACGAGTGCAGTTTCTGTGCTGTGATTTGTTCTAAAACCTGACTGAAATTTATCAAGAATAGCATGTTTATTTAGGTGGTCATTTAACTGCATAATGACTGCCTTCTCTAGAACTTTACTTAAGAAGGGCAGGTTAGAGATGGGTCTAAAATTTTCAAGAGCGAGGGTCAAGATTATGTTTCTTAAGTAGGGGTTTAACTACAGCAGTCTTAAGACAGTCTGGGAAGACCCCAGTATCTAGTGACGAATTTACTATGTCAAGAACATTATCAATTAGCACGCCTGATACTTCTTTGAAAACCTTGTTGGTATCAGGTCAAGGACGAGGTGGAGGGTTTTAATTGAGATATTATTTTTGTAAATCAGGTAAATCTATCCTAGTGAAAGAGTTTAATTTGTTTATAACAGGATGTTGGGGTTTAGGGGATCCTTAGTGTTGGGGAGATATACTATGTTATTTCTAATATCATTAATTTTTTGATTGAAGAATACAGCGACAGCCTCACAGGTTTCACTGGAAGCACTTAGGAGGCATTCCTTTGAGCTACCTGGGTTTAGTAGGCGATCAATTGTTGAAAATAAGACTCTAGGATTACTAGCATTGTTATTTATAATATTAGAGAAATAGCAGCGTCTCTCAAGACGGACAGTGTTATTGTATTCTGTTATTTTGACTTTTAATATTTCGTGGTGGATAGTAAGTTTACTCTTCCTCCATTGACGCTCAGCTCTACGGCATGTTCTCTTTAAATCAGACACTCTTTGGGTCTTCCATGGTATACCAATGCTAGAAGATTTTTCACTGTCTTTTCAGGTGCAACTATGTCAACAGCAGCTCTCACTTTAGAATTAAATCTTTCCACCTTACTATTTACATTGTCCTCGCTATTATAGCTGGCACTATAAACGGACTGATTGCTTAAAATGTTTGTAAGTTTTAAAGCTGCTGCGAATCAAAGAAGCGTTTTTAACAATATGCTTCTCATGAGTGTTTTTATCATTATTTCTATATTAAAAGTAGAAGAAAATGGTCTGATAGACCAATATCAATGATCTGTTTTATATCAACTTTCAGTCCTTTAGTAATCACTAAGTCTAATGTATGACCTGCTTTATGTGTAGGCTGATTTATGAGTTGTCTCAAATCAAAAGAATCCAGGAGGTTCATAAATTCTTTTACTTTTAGATCACACTGATTATCTATATGAAAATTAAAGTCGCCAACTATTAGGAGTGTGTCATAATTAGTAATTAAAATTGACATTAAGTCAGAGAATTCCTCAAAAAACGACGCGTTATATTTAGGAGGTCTATACACGGATAGTATTAGAACTTGAGAATCTCCATGAATAACAACGGCAAGATACTCAAAGGACTTGAACTTACCAAAACTGACATCTTTACATTTTAATCGGCTCGAGTAAATGTTAGCCAATCCGCCCCCCCTTTTTCCCTGGCGGTTTGAATGAGTAAAACTGTAATCCGGAGGCGCAGATTCGATTAAAACTGACGCGGCATCTGAATTCAACCACGTTTCATTTAGTGCAATAAGATCTATTTTTTTATCACTAATAAGATCGTTGATAAAAAACGTTTTGTTAGTTAAAGCTCTGACATTTAATAGTGCCATATTTAATGTTTCGAGGTGCAGAGATGAGTACTATGTGCGTTATTGTTATTTGGAATAGGAACTAAATTATTATTATTAGCGCCGCTCTGTGTATATTTTTTGTTTAATCTGCGATCTGTTTTTATAGTTTTAATACATTGTTCCTCTAAAATAGTGATTTTAATTAGATTATTGGAGTTTATGCCGTATTTCCTAGGTTTTCTACGTGCATTGAGATTGCTTATTACAGTATTAATGGTGTGAACTTTAACGGAAGACTCTATTAAACATTCATCATGTCCTGGCACAGCAGTATTATTTCGGAAGGGGTTAAGAGCAGAGATAGATAGTCAAGAAAAACGAATTACCTTCGATATGTTTTCGGAGAGGACCCGGGCCGAAACTGTTCGGATGCAGGCCATCACGCTTGAAGAGACGCGGCCTTTCCAAGAAGAGATTCCAATTGTTGATGAAGCCGACATCCTTCTTCTTGCAGAAACCCTGTAGCCAGTTGTTCAACCCTAGCAGACGACTGTAGTACTCGTTGGATCGTCTGACGAGAGGTAGTGGACCGAAGCGAAGATCTTTGCCGATGGGGTCCTCTCCTTCGTGTCTCTAATCAGAGCTGCGAAGTCAGCCTTCAGGATTTCTGATTGTCGGTGCCTTATATCGTTTACGCCGGCATGCAAGACGATTGATCCAACTGCCCTCTCCTTGTGTTTCTCGTAGACTGCTGGCGCAGTCAGAAGTAAATGGAAACCACTTCCAGCATGGCATGTAATGCAATCGATTACACATACGTCAAGGTATAGAGCGTATTTTTTGGTTCACATCGCTTCATCCTACAACAGAATATTCGGGGCCTTTTTCAAGTGAATCTCCCTGTATATTTGCATCACTGGAACAGCCAGTACTTGGATGGGAGTCCATCTAGGAAAAGTTTGGGTTGCGTGTTGGTAAGGCCAGCAGGGGGCGCTTACCCTGTGATCTGAATGTGGATCCCAATTCCCCAGTGCAGTGATGGGGACACTGTGCTGTAAAAATGGTGTCTGCTTTCAGATGAGACTTTAAAATTGAGTCCTGATCCTCTGTGTTGATAAAAGATTCCTGGGGACCTTTCCAAGAGTAGAGTGTATCCCGATATCCACCATGTCCATTCTGGCCCCCTAATCATCCCCGATCTCTAACTGGCTATCCCTCTCACAACTTCACCACCTAACAGCTCATATGTCGTAAGCGTAGTGCTGCAAAAATGGCTGCTGCTGCATCATGCAGGTGGATGCCACACATTGGTGGTGGTTGAAGTGGCTCCCCAGAGACCATGAATAGTAAGAAAACAGCCATATAAATGTAAAGAATTATCATTATTAGAATTAAAGCAGCTTATCAATATGTTAAAACAATCCCTAAAGTGCATTCTTTGTGAAATCTGGTCAGTTTCCAAAAAGAT
Organism: Polypterus senegalus; assembly: GCF_016835505.1. Taxonomy (NCBI): domain Eukaryota; kingdom Metazoa; phylum Chordata; class Cladistia; order Polypteriformes; family Polypteridae; genus Polypterus; species Polypterus senegalus. Next base: position 26,491,859 of record NC_053155.1, on the reverse strand, counting down.
TCAAATGGCTGCCTACCAGTAGAAAATGGCTCATCATGCACAATGGAAGGCTTTTGACAGCGGACTAAGGAGACAAAGCACCGCTGAGTAGAGCCAACTGCAGTTGAAATTGACATTAATGATCTCCATCAATAAAAACCTCTCACGATCTGAAAAAATTTTAAAAAAAGCACAGGAGTTGAAAAACCGTTGCCTTTTCAGACTAAAAAAACTCTTTTACCTTTTTGCTCAAAGAATAATTAATAAATGAAGAAATGCAGCCAAGGGAACAGAAAGGAATATAGACAGGTTTATATGAGGAATTTCAATGGAAGATCTCACAGTGTAATGACTGCGCCTTCATCGGCTGAATACCCTGGTCTGATCTTCATTAGCTTGCTGTTCTTAATGCTTTTGTTTTTATTATAATTAGGCAGCCTAGCAGGATGTCCTTGAGACCACTTGCTTTTGTTACTTTTATTCGTTCATTCCTGGGCATATTTATTCATTTATATCTATTTTTTTGTGTAGGACTTAATTTTTGGCCCATACAACCAGGATAACAAAATAAAATTTCGTATAACTAATGCTAGTATTGACCAAGGTAAGGGTTTTTGTGCTTATAATGAATCAAGTACTTCATTTTAAAAACTTGAAAAAAGCTGTATTTGTTTCCCATTACTCTCTCGTCACCCCCCCTTGCCTGTACTATGCGCTAGACACTTTGTGTCTCTGCCGCTGGCGTTGTGAAGAACACGCGGTCGCTCAACCGAAACCCCCTCTTAAACGGTGATACAATGGGAAACAAATACAACTTTTTTTCTACCTCCTCTTTGCTCGATCAGCTGCTGGCTTATTGCTGCTGCCGTGTCGCGTGATCTGCATTTCGCTTGTAGCTTCGAACATTTAAAAGCCTGTACAGCAGCTGTCTACTCTTTTACTTTTATTTCTGGCCCCAGACATCTTTAAATCTCTTGGCACAAAGTCTCGCCTAGGATGTGAGCTCTTGATATTTTTTTAGTTTATAATTTAAAAATGGAATAAGAATCTGAAAATCTAACAACATCACATTAAAGTTCAATAAATTTTGAAAAGAATGATACCAACATTATTCTCCATCTTCAGGTCTGTATCGATCTGGATGGCGCATTGGTGGACCACACCATGGAGAACAGGGGATGAAAAAACATTTAAGGTTGTTAATATTTATGTTCCGTTATGTTACTTGATAATAACATTGGTAGTTTCCTGACAATAAATAAATATGGACCTCTCTCTCTCTCTCTCTCTCTCTATATATATATATATATATATATATATATATATATATATATATATATATATATATATATATATATATATATATATATATATATATATATACAGTATATCTGAAACTAGGAATCTGCACGAATCCTGTGAATACCAGAAGTGACTCTACTCCATTGGGCCCTTGAGCAAGGCCCTTAGCCTGAAATTGCTCCATCCTGGGTATGACGTTAATCTGCATCCAGCCCTGCAAGTGGGTTCTCCAACTTACAGGGAAACTTGGGTTTGGTGGCAGGATTGGCACTCCAGCCACTGTGAAATAACCTCACAGTGTTCAGTGTGATGCTGAGTTGTCACCCGCTGCATATGGGTCACAATCCAGGTAGTTCTCTATCTTATATAGTGAATTTTCACATCTATCTATCTATCTGTCTATCTATCCATCTATATATCTATCTATTATATCGTGCCTCTCATATCTATCTATCTATCCATCTGTCATATAGTGCCCTTCACATTTATCCATCTGTCTATTAGATAGTGCCTATCATGTTCATTTATCTCTTTATCTATCACACAGGTACAGGAAATAATAAGATAACTAAACTGTGAAGATTAATTAATGCACATTCTGACATAAAAACGGGGATTTAAAAGATTTTTTCCTCTGAAACTGCTTGCCCACAAATATATTCATTACTCCAGTCTGTGCCCTTATAAAGAAACCCAGAATTGTCACTCAGGGAGGTGAAATTGCAACTGTTGTTGGTATTTACTGTCCACAATGGCCTCTTTCCAATTAGAAAATTAGACGTGTGCTTCCTTAGGAAACAAGAAACAGACATTGCAGGCACTGCTAAGAGTTGGAAACATTACAGCATGGAGAGGCTCATCAATTACAAAACAGACAGATTTGATGAAAATGTCTGAGCAGTTAAAACACATCTAAATGAGAATTTTGAAGAATAAACTGCAGGCAAACAAAGGCTTGAAATCAGGAGACCAAAATGTAGCAACAGCTAAAGAGGGACACTAGTCATAATGGCAGCACAGATATTTTTGACAAAAAAATATTTATTGAAATAAGACATTAATTAGAAGTTATAAGAAGTTTTAAATACAATTCAATTCAGTGTGTTGTTCTATAGTCCTTTTCATTTGAATATTTTCTTGAATCAAATACACAGATTTGGAATAAATGGGATCAAAAGTGTACAATATCACTATAACATTTACAAATATACGCATGAAGATCTTATTTATTATTACTTCATATCTGACTTACATCTCTACCCGGTGTAAAGATGTGGTAAAGGGTTTCACAATTAAAAAATCATAAAACAGTACAACTGCCAGTATACTTTTTTGGAGCAGATATTGATTAAGTTACTGTAGATAGATAGATAGATAGATAGATAGATAGATAGATATGAAAGGTACTATATAATAGTATATAATAGACAGACAGATAGATAGATAGATAGATAGATAGATAGATAGATAGATAGATAGATAGATAGATAGATAGATAGATAGATAGATAGATAGATATGAAAGGCACTATATAATAGTATATACTAGATAGATAGATAGATAGATAGATAGATAGATATGAAAGGTACTATATAATAGTATATACTAGATAGATAGATAGATAGATAGATAGATAGATAGATAGATAGATAGATAGATAGATAGATAGATAGAATAAAAGGCATTATATTAAATAGATAGATAGATAGATAGATAGATAGATAGATAGATAGATAGATAGATATTATTTTTAAAAAGACCTTTATTGTGAACATAAAATTTGAAAATATTAATAATATACACAGTCAAAAACCAAACAAGCCCAATTTTCAGAATATAACAAAAAGAGGACTACATTAAATAGATAGATAGATAGATAGATAGATAGATAGATAGAATAAAAGGCACTATACTAAATAGAAAGATAGATAGATAGATAGATAGATAGATAGATAGATAGATAGATAGATAGATAGATAGATAGATAGATAGATATTATTTTAAAAAGACCTTTATTGTGAACATAAAATTTGAAAATATTAATAATATACACAGTCAAAAACCAAACAAGCCCAATTTTCAGAATATAACAAAAGAGGACTACATTAAATAGATAGATAGATAGATAGATAGATAGATAGATAGATGTGAAAGGCACTGTGTAATAGATAGATATGAAAGGCACTATATAATAGATAGATAGATAGATAGATAGATAGATAGATAGATATGAAAGGCATTATATTAAATAAATAGATAGATAGATAGATAGATAGATAGATAGATAGATAGATAGATAGAATAAAAGGCACTACATTAAATAGAAAGATAGATAGATAGATAGATAGATAGATAGATATTATTTTTAAAAAGACCTTTATTGTGAACATAAAATTTGAAAATATTAATAATATACACAGTCAAAAACCAAACAAGCCCAATTTTCAGAATATAACAAAAAGAGCCAAAAAATATCAGACCACCACTACTCCCCCTTTACACTCCTCCTACCACACACTAATAAAAGCATATTGTTGATGCCCACCACTTTTTCATTCCCAGTTGAGCACCAGTTCGCCCCCCTCCACAGCACACAATACCTGATTAGATACTAACATCATCCTAAGAAAACAAAATACAAATACAGAAAACTTAACTAATGTCTCATACATTCATTTTAGTTCTCCATCCTCAATTGAGCAAAGCACCCCTTTAATTCCCACACATTTTAAATAACTCTAATGTATTCATCAATTTATGATAATTATATTCCATTATTATTCTAGATCGTACATTTATCTTGAAAATCAAGACAGCATCAGTGGCCCCTGTCCCAGATTGTTTATTATTTCGACTC